>NC_056729.1:1968411926-1968519426 GCF_019279795.1 Protopterus annectens
TGACTCCCCTTGTAGCCATCACACTGACATGGAAATTGAACTCCATTAATGAACTGTCCCCTTTGATTATCATGTATCCACTGCTATAAGGAAGTCTTCTATCACTGCATAGCTTATATTAAAGGCAACTGCATCCATTAGTCCAATCACTGACTATATGCTCATTTCACCATGTACTTGTCCAGACACTTGTTGCTACTGGAATGACCACAACGCTTCTCACTTAAAAAAAAAAAAATCAAGCGCATAAATTATAAATATGATGCAGCCCATCTCAAAGCCTTGTCCTCCTTCTCAGTATCATACAGGCTACTGAGAAGCAAACTCTTCCTTGCAAAGAGAGCTTCAAAAGGTCGTATTCTGACAACCTTACTATACATTCGCAAGTCCAGTAGCATATACACCTGCTCAATGGATCACAATCCCTTTTCCAAAATAAAAGAACATGTTGGAGGGACAGTTTTGAATCACATGAAATACTGCTTCTACGGAACTATCTTCCACCTCACATAAAAGAAAAGTACTTCCCTTACTCTATTCAAATGTGATTTGGGTGAATAGATGGGTGACTGCAAATTCACCTCTAGTTCAGCAGCCCGTCTCTCATGGACAGGTTAAGAATATAAATGTTCCAACATATCCTTGTTCCGCTCATCTCTGGGTTATTTGCATGCAAAATACAAGGGCCAAACTCTACCATGGGAATGTAATGTTAGGCTTCTTAAAATCCTCATATATCAATAGCCTAGTAAGAATCTATGAACCTATAAGAAAACATTCTGTGCAATAAGGATTTACCATTCAGCAGAAATGCAGTAAAAGTAATGACAAAAGATTTAAGCCCATGTAAAATTTCTTTCAATGGTCTGAAATTCAAAGAATTAGTAACACTACCTGGGGATGCACAAGCCAGTGCATTTCTTTGTGCCGGTCCCAAGCCCGGATAAATGGGGAGGGTTGCGTCAGGAAGGGCATCCGGCGTAAAACTTCGCCAAATCTTTTCATGCAGTCACCAGTTAATATTTCCATACCGGATTGGTCGAAGCCCGGGTTAACAACGACCGCCACCAGTACTGTTAGCCAACAGGGTGTTGGCGGAAATTGGGCTACTGTTGGCCGAAGGAGGAGAATAGGCGGAAGGCATGGCCGAAGGCAGGAAGAGAGGAGAAAGGCTAGGACTGTGGTAGTGAGGGTCGGAACTTTGAATGTTGGCAGTATGACTGGTATAGGGAGAGAGCTAGCTGATATGATGGACAGAAGGAAGGTTGGTATATTGTGTGTGCAAGAGACCAGATGGAAGGGGAGTAAGGCTAGGTGTATCGGAGGTGGGTTCAAATTGTTTTATCATGGTGTGGATGGGAGGAGAAATGGCGTAGGAGTTATTCTGAAGGAACAGTATGCGAAGAGTGTTTTGGAGGTGAAAAGGGTGTCAGAGTGATGTTTGTGAAGCTGGAAATTGATGGTGCAATGATTAATGTTGTTAGTGCATATGCTCCACAAGTTGGGCGTGCACTGGATGAGAAAGAAAAAGTTTGGAGTGAATTGGATGAAGTGGTGATGGATGTACCCAAGGGTGAGAGAGTGGTGATTGGAGCAGATTTAAATGGGCATGTTGGTGAAGGGAACAGTGGGGATGAGGAAGTGATGGGTAGGTATGGTGTTAAACAAAGGAATGCAGAAGGTCAGATGGTAGTAGATTTTGCAAAAAGGATGGATATGGCTGTGGTGAATACGTATTTTAACAAGAGGGAGGAGCATAGGGTGACATACAAGAGTGGAGGAAGATGCACACAGGTGGATTATATCTTATGTAGGAGGGCCAGTATGAAGGAGATTGGAGACTGTAAAGTGGTGGCTGGAGAAAGTGTAGTTAGGCAGCATAGGATGGTGGTTTGTAGGATGACATTGGTGATCAGGAAGAGGAGAAGGAGTGTGAGGGCAGCACCAAGGATCAAATGGTGGAAATTGAAAAAGGGTAATTGTGAGGTGGAGTTCAGGGATGAGTTAAGACAGGCACTGGGTGGCAGTGAAGAGTTACCAAATAGCTGGGTAACTACAGCAAAGCTAGTAAGGGAGATGGCTAGAAAGGTGCTTGGTATCACATCGGGACAGAGGAAGGACGACAAGGAGACATGGTGGTGGAATGAGGAAGTACAGAAGAGTATACAGGCAAAGAGGTTGGCAAAGAAGAAGTGAGATTGTCAGAGAGATGAGGAAAGTAGACAAGAGTATAAGGAGATGAGGTGCATGGCAAAGAGAGAGGTTGTGAAGGCTAAGGATAAGGCATATAAAGAGTTGTATGAAAGGTTGGACACTAAGGAGGAAGAAAAGGACCTGTACCGATTAGTTAGACAGAGGGACCGAGCTAGGAAAGATGTGCAGCAGGTAAAGGTGATAAAGGATAATGAGGGAAACATACTCACAAGCGAGGAGTGTGTGTTGAGGAGATGGAAAGAGTACTTTGAGGGGTGGATGAATGAAGAGAATGAGAGGGAGAGAAGGTTGGATGATGTAGGGATAGTGAATCATGAAGTACAATGGATTAGCAAGGAGGAAGTAAGGATAGCTATGAAGAGAATGAAGAATGGAAAGGCTGTTGGCCCAGATGACATACCTGTGGAAGCATGGAGGTGTTTAGGTGAAATGGCAGTGGAGTTTTTAACCAGATTGTTTAATGAAATCTTGGAAAGTGAGAGGATGCCTGAGGAATGGAGAAAAAGTGTTTTGGTACCGATTTTTAAGGAATAAGGGTGATGTGCAGAGCTGTAGTAACTACAGAGGGATTAAATTGATCAGATACAGCACGAAGTTATGGGAAAGAGTAGTTGAAGCTAGGTTAAGAAGGGATGTGATGATTAGTGAACAGCAGTATGGTTTCATGCCAAGAAAGAGCACTACAGATGCGATGTTTGCTCAGAGTGTTAATGGAGAAGTACAGAGAATGTCAGAAGGAGTTGCATTGTGTTTTTGTAGACTTGGAGAAAGCATATGACAGGGTGCCTAGAGAGGAGTTGTGGTATTGTATGAGGAAGTCAGGAGTGTCAGAGAAGTATGTAAGAGTGGTACAGGATATGTACGAGGGTAGTGTGACAGCGGTGAGGTCTGCGGTGGGAGTGACGGATGCGTTTAAAGTGGAGGTGGGGTTACATCAAGAATCAGCTCTGAGCCCCTTTCTTATTTGCAATGGTGATGGACAGGTTGACAGACGAGATCAGACAGGAGTCCCCATGGACTATGATGTTTGCAGATGACATTGTGATCTGTAGAGAGTAGGGAACAGGTGGAGGAGACCCTGGAGAGATGGAGATATGCTCTAGAGAGAAGAGGAATGAAGGTCAGCAGGACTAAGACAAAATATATGTGTGTGAATGAGAGGGAGGATAGAGGAATGGTGAGGATGCAAGGAGTAGAGGTGGCGAAGGTGGATGAGTTTAAATACTTGGGGTCAATAGTTCAGAGTAACAGTGAGTGTGGAAGAGAGGTGAAGAAGAGAGTACAGGCAGGATGGAGTGGGTGGAGAAGAGTATCAGGAGTGATTTGTAACAGACGAGTACCTGTAAAAGTGAAAGGGAAGGTCTACAAGAGGGTAGTGAGACCAGCTATGTTATATGGGTTGGAGACAGTGGCATTGACAAAAAGGCAGGAGTTTGAGCTGGATGTGGCAGAGTTAAAGATGTTAAGATTTGCACTGGGTGTGACAAGGGTGGACAGGATTAGGAATAAGTATATTAGAGGGTCAGCCCAGGTTGGAAGGTTTGGAGACAAAGCCAGAGAGGCAAGATTATGTTGGTTTGGACATGTGCTGAGAAGGGATGCGGAGTATATTGGGAAAAAGATAAGGATGAAGCTACCAGGTAACAGGAAAAGAGGAAGGCCTAAGATAAGGTTTATGGATGTGGTGAGAGAGGACATGCAGGTGGTTGGTGTGACAGAGCAAGATGCAGAGGACAGGAAGAAATGGAAACAGGTGATCCACTGTGGCGACCCCTAACGGGAACAGCCGAAAGAAGATGACAAGTAACACTACCTGAATACAACACAGAGTGCAACAGGGAAAAAAATTACTAAATTCAGGTGATTTGAAGAAACTGCAACATTCAGAGAGTATGGAGTGTAACATTAAACTGAATTTGCAAATGTTGCAGTGGATTGACTTGGATAATTTTGAAATACAACTGACTGATTAACAAAACAGCTCAATTTGGAAGCAAATGTTTGCAGACTTAAAGGCTGAACTAGAATACATGAAAGGGCAGTGAGTGACGGAATTAATGCAGACATTTCCAGAAAATTAGTTTCTGAAACTCGAACTACATTCCTGAAACTTTCAACTGTTTGAAAAATGTAAGAATTTCTACTAGCAAAGACCCAACCCCTAGTATCTTCTCTACAGTCTCCCTAGATGTGGTCCTCCAAGACAAATACCACTTTACCAGAATATTCTCCATCTGTTGACTGGCTTTGAAATCAGTTTTCTGTAGTGAACAGTTGTGTATAAACACACACTGTTGCTCACTGAAAGGATACTAGGTCTGGCATAATCCCTTTAGGTCATGGAAATGAGTCACTCTAGGAACTACCACCACATATGAACAGCTACTACCAATACGTTTTGCTCTGAACAGGGTTGGAACTGGGTATGCTACTACCAGCAAGTCCAATGACAATGTCATTACCTCCCATAGCCATCTCCAGAAGTTAAGCGGTTAGTAGTACAACCCCACACAGAGGTAATATCCCTGGAACATCTTATTTCCCCACTTGCTTATCTTACTGTCTCCCAACTATGTTCTTACATCTGCAGTTGTAACAAACTCACTACCTCTATATCAGCTTGCCAGATCTTCTCAACTACTTACAAGATCTCAAAAGTCAACACTCCTCAATAAAGAACTGTGTACGCAACTCATTCAGAAGATCCTTAAATTATGAACCTTATTATCAAAACACAGCTTCCTGAAGCTTGATGCTTAAGTCATGAGCAAGCAACAAATCTTATTACCACTTTAATAGCAATGTCTGAACTGACAGCATGGACCACCTCAATAATCAACCAGCAAAAAATCTATGAAAAGTTGATACAAAGTAGCTGTTTTTACAAATGAATTCCAGCAATGACTTCAATTCTACCATTCAGTACAACCATGCTGGGTCAAGTTCAACAATTAATGGAGTGACTTCTGCTTGCCAATATCAGAAGGAATGTGCTTGTACAACACATTTTTGTTTCCAGCATGAAAAGACAAATCACTTAACAATTCTGTTAGGTGTACTGAAAAATCATCATCATCATCTAACCGCTGAAAATGAGCTTACCTGGTAGATTGCAGTCTCCTTGACTTTGCAGCTGTGTTGTAAGTTGATGTTCCAGCTGCACTGTTATTTGCTTCTGTATGAGCTCGTCATCTCTGCTGCAACTCAGCATGAAAAGAGTACAGCTTCAGATCAGCTCCAATGGTAACATATTAGACCAACCTAAAATAAACATGATAATTCCCCATTAACTACTTGAACAGGAAATGCACAAAAGGAATCTCGACAACAATGAGTAGGGACTTAACCTCCTACAAAAAGATGGTACAAGAAAGCGACATGAACACTCATTTCTCAACATCACCGAATATTAACAGCAAGTTACGGACTCTGAATCAAGAATATTTACCAGGATGCAAGTACGCACTGTAACAGCAGATCTATAACATGGCTTTCAGCAGATGGTGTAACACCTGGAAATATCCATACTGTGCCCTCTAAAGTGGCTTTTCTAAATAAAAAATCTCTGACTTCCCAACCCTTGCAACATTACCCTATGATAACGCCAGAAAAAAAAAGTGTGTTCACCTCAACAGTTACCCTGTTCTTGGTTACACTTCCACCATCATCTGTTAGAAAACGCATCTAAACTATAATGATATAAAACTGCCAACTTTGTGGTCCACTTACAAAACTCCATTAGAATGTGCAGTTGTGCAAGTAAACTTACCATGACTTTATATGTTCTGTTAGATCACTGTTGCAGTAGCGTAAGCTATATAGATTATATCCTTGTCTAGGATATGACCAGTGGCCAGATTTTGAAGCTTTAGGTCAAAGTACAGTTGTGTACACTTACCATAAATGTAGATGTTCGAGTGTATTCACTGTTGCTGTCATCACACTTGGGTTATCTGCCTGCAGGTAGTCCTCAGTCGGCCCGAACAACAGAGACTTAGTAATTCTGCGCCTGTTGCTCTTGTCCAGGTCTGACATCAGGTCGTCAGGGGTATAAAAACAGGCAGCCGATGCCATTACATCAGTTTTTCTTGCCCCAAATGTCAGGAGTCCCCTCCAGTAGAGACTATGGTGGAAAAATCACCAGCAGTAGAGTAAATACCAATACTCCTGCAAGGGATGAGTGGTATACAGATAGAGGAGAGAGAGAGTGAGAAGGAGGCTGGAGGGAGGGAGGGAAACCAGGACTGCAACAGTGAATGCACTCGAACATCTACATTTATGGTAAGTGTACACAACTGTACTATGTTCTTCGTGTTTCACTGTTGCAGTCACCACACTTGGGTTGATTTCCAAAGCTGTAGAAAGGGTGGAGGCAGTCAAGACATGTTTGGGCTGGCTAGTATGCCCTGCAGGACTGCAGTTGCATAACACCCCCCTGGATTTGGAAAATATAGGCAGGTGGTAATGCTTGGTGAATGTTTGTACAGAGCTCCAGGTAGCAGCCTCCAGAATGTCCCTAGTAGGGACTCCCCTGAGGAATGCTGTAGAGGTAGAAGTTGCCCTAGTGGACTGCGTTCTGACCACCTGAGGGGTTGGTTTCCCATGGTGTTTATAGCAGAAATGGATACAGTGTGCTATTCATTTGGAAATTGTCTGTTTTGAAATGTCCTTGCCCTCTGCCCCTGGTGCAAAACTCAGAAGTAACTGGTTAGATTTCCTGAAGGGCTTAGTCCTATTCAGGTAGAATCTGAGCTGTGCATGTCCAAGGAGTGCAGGATCCTTTCCCCTTTATTTTGAGGATTAGGGAAGAAGCTTGGCAAATGGATAGATTGGTTGAGAGCCACACTGGACACCACTTTGGGCATAAAGGAAGGATTAGACCTGAGGGAGACCCTGTCAGCATGAAAACTAATGAAGGGTTCCAGGGCCATAAGTGCTTGAAGCTGAGACACTCTCTTCGCTGAAGTGATGGCCAGGAACAATGCTGTTTTCCAAGAGAGGAATTTTATGTCTGCTGACACTGCAGGCTCAAAAGGGGGCAGTGTGAGCTTTTCCAGTACAAGCAGGGGTGGGTGCTCTCCTTGGTGGCCTTAAGTTGTTTGCCCCTCTCAGGAACGGTTTGAGAGAGGGTGAGAGAATAGGGGCGGCTCAGAGTTGTAATGAGCCGAGATGGCAAAGGCATGGATCTTAATGGAGGAAAAGGATAGGCCTCTGTGGAGAAGATCTGCTATGTAATCCAAGATTAGAGGTAGGGAGGGCAGAGTTGTGTCCTCTCCTTTAGACTGAATCCAGGAGCAGTACCTTTTCCACTTATCAGCATAGGATTTCCTTGTACTTGGTCTTCTGGCTTCAAGAATGTCCAGTACCTGCTTGCTTAGGCTGGTCACTGGGGGAGAATTCAAGGAATAAGTCAGGCTGCAAGATTTAGGGTTTGCAGTTGCAGATGCAAGATACGTCCCCCCTGCTGAGTGGGCCGGGTAGGGCTCTGGGGTAGGTGCCAGGGTGGCACCAGTGACAGGCTGCGCAAGAGTGGGTACCAGTGCTGGCGTGGCCAGTCAGGGGCAATCAGAACTGTCCTTGGTCTGTTCTGTCTTATCTTGAACAATATTTTTGAGAGAAGGGGCAGAAGGGGAAATGCATAGATTGACAGGTTTAGCCACTGGAAGGATAGGGCACCCACTTTCCAGGCCCTGCTGTGAGGTGTCCTGGTGCAAAATTTGCTGAGCTGGTGACTGCAGGGGGAGGCAAAGAGACCCACCTCTGTCTGGGGTCCCCCATTTCTAAATCAGAAGGCTGAAGGTGCTGGGCTCTAATTGCCATTTGTGTGGGTCTAAGAGTTTTCTGCTTAAGTCGTCTGCCAGTGTGTTTGGTTTGCCTGGCAGGAATTGAGCTTGCAGATGGACCTGCATTGTCCAAGGCTATGTTCCACAGGGCCATGGCTAGCCTACAGAGCGAGTTCCTCCTCTGCTTGTTGATGTACCACATAACTGTGGTGTTGCCTGTTTTTATTAGCAGGGGTCCTGGTGAGAGTAGGGATCTGAAAGCTGTTAGAGCATGCTGCACAGCTAGCATCTCTTTTTGGTTTATGTGCTGATGAATTTGACTTGGGCTCCAGTGGCCCTGAATGCACTTGTCCAGGTGCGGCCCCCCCCAGGCATAATCTGATGCATCTGTGGATAGGGTCTGGGCGGCATGGGGTTGATTAAAGGGCAGTCCCTTGTTGAAGTTGCATGCTGCTGCCCACCAAAGAAACACTGCCCTTAGACAAGGAATGAAAGGAATGACAGTTTCCAGGTCCTGGGAATGCTGGCACCAAAGACTTTTTAAGTACTACTGAAGTTTCCTCACATGCAGTCTGGCATATGGAATTAGTAGAATGCATGAGGCCATGAACCCTAGGGCCTGCAGGATTTTCCTTGCGGATAGCTGGGTTCTGGTGGCCATTTGACTGAAGAAGTCTGTCAGATAGGCTTGTTTTTCTGGAGTAAGGAATGCCATCTGGGATGCTGTGTTCAAACTTGTTCCCAGGAATGCAATCTTTTGACTGGGGACTAGTTTTGATTTCTTTTCGCTGATAGTGTACCCCAGAGAGGTTAGAAGGTTTTTTACAAATGTCAGGTGCTGCAACAGCATTTCCTGACTGCCTGAATCAGGCAGTCGTCCAAGTATGAGTAAATTTGAAATGTTCTCTGTCTGCAGTAGGCAATTGCTGGAGCCAGGCATTTTGCGAATACTCTGGGAGCAAAGGATAAGCCAAAGGAAAGTGCAGAGAATTAATAATGCATAGATCCTGTCCTGAAGCTAAGATATTTCCTGCATGAGCCCCTTATAGGGATGTGCAGATAGGCTTTTTTAAGTCTAGGGTAGCTAACCAGGCATTTTTGGACAGCATAGGAAGAAGCTGCTGTAGGGTGAGCATTCTGAATTTTGCTACCACCAGGAAGGTGTTTAGAATGGAAAGATCTAGGATTGGGTGCCAAGTGCCCTATTTTCTGGGTACCAGGAAAAGTCTGGAATAGAACCCTTGACCTATCTGTTCTGCAGGAACAGGTTGAATTGCCCCTACACAGAGCAGGGACTGAACTTGGTTTTGTGCCACTCCCCACTGGTTTGGAGGAAGGTCTGGGAACCCTTTTGGGGTTGGCAGTGAGCGGAAGTAACATTTGCACCCCTGGGATACAATGTTCAGGACCCATTGGTCTTTGGTGATTGAAGTCCAGTTTTTTGCATGATGGGCAAGTTTTCCTCCTAGGGGCAAAAGCAGTTGGGCAGAGGTGGGGAGTGGAGTTGAGAAGTCATTGGGAATTTTTCCCGTAAGGGGGTAGCTTAGCACACCCTGTTTTTAAAGTGGAGGCACTCCACTGCTTAGATCTCTGCATACCCTGAGACTGGAGTCGGGGGGGGGGGTCTGTTTCCCCTGAGTCTAGTCTGAGGTGGCCTTGAGAGGACTGGAAAGGGGCAATGCCTACTGAATCTAGGATGCTGTACTTGCAAGAAATCTTTGACCGTCTGCATAGATTTCAATTTTTCTTACATCTTTTTAAGAACCTCTCCTGCTTTGGTGCCATATTGTCCTAATTCAAAGGAGCGTCTAGTAATTTTGATTTGACATGGTCTGGCAAGGTCTGATCCTTAAGCCAAGCATGCCTTTTCAGTACAGAACCAGTGACTGCTGCCCTGCAAGATGCTTCTAGGGTGTCAAAGCCACAGTGCAATGCATGCTTGCTGACTTGACATGCAGAATGCATAAGCTCTTGTAATTCTTTATTTTCTGTACAGTCTGTAAAGGTAGCTATTTTTTTGCTTAATATGTTCCATAATATGTTGTTGGTACTTCAACATGTGAAACTGATCATTCAAAGCCCTAATGGCGAGAGTTGCAGAGGTGTATACTTTCTTACTCCATCTATCTAAAGCTCTGGAATCCCTGTCCAAAGGAGTGGGATTCTTAGCTATAGTTGCTTTGATACCTTTAGACCCCTGGGAGATCACCTCTGGGTCAGTAAAGGAATTTGTGAGAGTCAGGAACTCTGTAGTATCTGTCTGGTTTCCTAGAAGCAGGGGGTAAAGTATCAGGAGTTAAACTGGATTCCATAAAGACATCATCCACAACATCCAGGACTAGGGGCACTGCTAAAGGTCTATGTTGTGGCAAGTCTAGAAATTCTCTGAGTATCTTTTGGACTGAGGATAGTCTTGGCATTCTTAGTGGAAATGCTCTCAAAAGTATGTAAGGTTTCACCAAAAGAAAAATCCTCTGGAGGAGAAGCAGAGGGAATAAGATTCCTCTGCATCAGAGCCCACATAAGCAGATAAAGGCCTAATCAG
Organism: Protopterus annectens; assembly: GCF_019279795.1. Taxonomy (NCBI): domain Eukaryota; kingdom Metazoa; phylum Chordata; order Ceratodontiformes; family Protopteridae; genus Protopterus; species Protopterus annectens. The sequence continues at coordinate 1,968,422,469 of NC_056729.1, forward strand.
ATACCTCAGAGTCGTCGGACTCTTGGTCTGTTAAAGCTGCTGGGCACAGGTCTCTTTCTCTTAGCAGGGGAAGGCTGACTTCCCATAATCAACATAATAAGGTCTTCTGCCATTTTAAGCATTTGATGTTGTGGAAAGGAAGCAGGTGCACGAGTGTGGGTTGTCTTTTTTAGGTGTAGCGCGTACTCCAGGCCTTAGAAACTCGGTAGTTTTAGACAGAACTGACGACGCGAAAGAAGTCGTCTGTTTGTGTCAAATATCGGTAGTGCGAAGAGCTTCCTCAGAAGCCGGTGCCTGCTCAGAGGCTCCAGACCCATCCAAAGTAGAGACATCCACAGGTTCCGTCGATGAAGAGTCTCGCGGCATACCGGACTCCGAACGGGTCTTGGTAGAGTCCTGCGAATCCAATGAACCGGGTATCAGGGGCTGCAAAAGCACCTCACTGAGTACTGGCGAACTGGCGACTACCTTAATAGAAGCGTCGTCGGCAGTTTTGGACCTGTGCAGTCTGTCTCAGTCTTTATCCTTGCATTTTTTCAGAAGATCGGTAGTCGGATGGCTTACCGAAGCCATTCCGGAATACAGAGATCGAGAACAAAAGTATTTAGCGACAATAAGGGCCCGACGAACAGTTTGGGCATTGAACAAGACACAAAACCGACAGCGAGGGACGTCGTGGTCTGGGCCTAAACAGGTGACGCAGTAAGAATGAAAATCTGTGTGTGGTATTTGCTTTCCACAGGCAAGACAATTGTTAACTTGTTGTGACATTGGTTAGAGCAAGAAAAAAGGATCCCCAACAGGGTACTTAGCTTTAGAAGACTTCAGGGTAATTCAATTCGATAATGAAAACTCAGGCAGCAGCCGACCGGCACTCGTGCGAACTGCTTCTGCTTCGGGCTCCTCGGCAAGAAAGACTGGTGTAATGGTGTTGGCTGCCTGTTTTTATACCCCTAACGACCTGATGTCAGACCTGGAGCGACAGCAACAGATGCAGAAATACTAAGTCTCTGGTATTCGGGCTGACTGAGGGCTACCTGCAGGCAGATAACCCAAGTGTGATAACTGCAACAGTGAAACACGAAGAACATCTTCTACAAGCCCAAAGTGCCACTGGCCTGAACAAAGCCATAAAAACAGGCAGGTTAGGCACCAAAAAGAGGTTTTCTGTCCCAGTAAGAGAGGTTACAGCCCTAAAAGGAAAAAAAATGCTAAGAAAGAAACAACCAAATAAAAAAACAAGGTAACTATATTCACAAGGGTGTATAGCCATAGCTGTGTGCATGCGTGCATGCATATGTACTCTTACTGCAACAGTGATCTATTAGAAGACCTACTGTTATGGCAAGTTTATATGCACAACTGTAATATGTTAACATTTAGATCACTGTTGCAGTAGTCTTTGCTATATGTGTGGAATACAATAACTTATATACATATATTGAGGAAAGAGTTTAAGCATTAAGGATCCCCTGTAAAATGATCCTTGCAAAGCTGGTTTTGGACCTGGAAAAGGAATCCAGTTTTAATGACTTATGAAAGTATGCACACAGGATCAAGCTGCTGATTTTAGAATGCTTCTAGTGTCCAATCCTTTCCAAAAACCCACAAATGAAGGCAAAGTCCTGGTAGAATTACTTTCATAGGTGAATACTAGGTAATCAGTCTGCAAATTATTACACACATAGACAACAGAATGGACTCTAACTCTGCCCAAAATTGGACTGTTATGGTGCACATAGCGGAAAGGAACAGCACGAGACAACTAACTAGAAATTGTCTGCCTTGACACTGGTTGCCTTTTTTTATTTTTATTTATTTATTTATTTTTACCCTCATGGGTGGGAAAACAGCCTTTTCTGAAGGGTTTAGTATTGTCCTAGCAATACCTGAGCTACCTGTGGACATCCAGAGTATGTAAAATTCTCTCAATTGCCTTTTGGTTCTGGAAACAATACTGGAAGATTAATAATCTGCTTGAAGTAAACTAGGAAATCACTTAAGGCATATAGGATTAGTTCTTAAAGAAAATGAGGTAGGGTTGACTCACCCAAACAGCCTGCATCTCTGATACTGTTCTTGAAGATATCAGAGCAATGAATAGTTTTCCATGTTAAGAACCTCAAATTAGCCTTTTGAGCACGTTCAAATGTAAGAATTTGTAACTTTTCAAGCACAAAATTAAGATCCCAAGAAGGTGCCACTTGTTTTCTAGGTGGACAGATATATAAAACCCCTTTCAAAAACTGCTCGACTTGAGGAGAGGTAAAAAGGGATATCTAGGGGCAGGCAAGCAGCAATGGCCAAAAGATGAATCTTGACAGAAGAATGAGAGAGATCAGAGGATAACAACTCGCACAAACAAGAGCCAGAGGTAACTGGGCCTTGAAATGGTTCTGGTTCTTAAGTGTGGCATAAACTAAAACACCTTTTCCATTTAGACATATGTCATTTTCTAGTAGCACCTTGTTTTTTCATCTCCTTTAACACCTGCAGCACAAACTCAGAAAACAAGGTGCCTAAAGGCCATCAAAACCCTCAACCATACAGTAAATTTAAGTATTATCAATATCGTCAGGTTTTGGTGATCAAACAACCCCTTTCTTATCAAAGTAAATCCAGTCTTTGTGGAAACCTGCAGTAACTGCCCTTGGCAATTTTAAAAGAAGGGAGAACCACTGTTGCCTGGACCAAAGGGGAGTCACCACCACTTTATTTGAAGAGTACCACAAAAACTTTAGAAAGACCTTGTGAATCAGAGGAAACGGTGGAGAAGCATACAAGAATATTCCTGCCCATGACAATGACAAGGCATTTGTTTCCAGACCTTTTTGTAAAGTATCCTAGAAGAGAATTTAACTCTCTGCTTTGAAAGGAGGCAAACAGATCTGTTTGAGGTGTTCCCCACAGTTGGGTAAACTCGTGGAAGAATCAGGAGTAATTTGCATTAATAAGGGACTATCCTGTCCGATTTGTCTGCTTCAAGATTTTGTTTTGACAGCATTTATAAACCCTGAACAGTCAGAATGAACAGAGTTACTACCTCCCAGGCAATTGCAGTAAGTCAGCAAAGCAGATAAGAGCTGGTATACTTTGTTTATGTACCACATCACTGCAGTGCTACTGGTGATTACTTGCTCTGTCTCTGCAAGTTACGTCATGAAATGGGCCTGTTAGGGCCAAAGGGAAGTGGCAAGAATACGTCCTAGCTTTTCCAGTTACAACTTCACTAGAAGTCACTGAGTCAGAGGAAATGCTGAGGGATACATAAACATATCACAGTGTACAAAAATAAGAAGTTATGTACCTACCATAACGTTCCATGTTAGTTGTCTTCTCTCGCCTTCTTTCTTGCTTGATGGGTTCGGAGCCGATCCTCGGCTCCGACTCGGCACTTGCTTTAGCTCGAGAACTCCTTTTACCAGCTCGAGGCAGCCCCATATCCCATGATGCAAGGCAGTAAGTACCCAGATCTCGTTTGTTGACAAAGGGCAATAACACCAAGCATAAAATACTTCCCAAAGGAAGAAGAAACTTACAGATGGAAAAAGGACCAGGTCTGAATGGTCTTTAGCATAATAGTTTCTTATACAAGGTCTGTCCAGGCCAGGGGAAGGAGGGAGGGTCGCAAGAAAGAAGGCGAGAAGACAACTAACATGGAACGTTATGGTAGGTACATAACTTCTTAATGTTAAGTTGTCAATCTCGCCTTCATTCTTGCTTGATGGGACCGCGTCCTAGCACCTCTATCCTGGGTGGCTCAATGGAACAAACTCTTGAGGACTGTAGAGCCAAAACTGGCTCTGTCCCTGGAGGCCAAGTCCAATTTGTAATGGGAAACAAAAGTGTGAGGAGTGGCCCAAGTGGCGCTGCACAAATAGTGTCCAAAGGCAGTCTAGCTTGAAAGGCTGTAGAAGTAGCTAAACTCCTAGTTGAATGTGCTTTAGGTTTTGAGCACAGCTGTTTTCCCCTGATCGTATAAATTTCAGTGATGACCGAAGAAAGCCATCTGGACAAAGTCACTTTAGAAACAGGAAGGCCTTTTTATTATCCGCATAGGAAACAAAAAGTTGATCAGATTTTCTAAATTTTTGTTCTGTCCAAATAATATCTAAGCTGACGGTGGACGTCAAGATAATGTAGCTTTGTTCAGCTCTATCTGAATAGTTAGGAAAAATACAGGGAGATCAATGGATTGATTCAGATTGTTTTTTGAAGCGACCTTAGGTAAAAAGGAAGGATTAGTTCTCAAAGATACTCTGTCTTTGTGAAAAATCAAATAGGGGGGTCGAACCGAAAGAGCATGAAGTTCAGACACCCTCCTGGCAGATGTAATAGCCACTAGGAATAACGTTTTCCAAGAAAGATATTTTAGGGAACAAGAAACAGCTGGCTCGAATGGGGGAAGAATCAAGGATGTCAGCACTAAATTTAGATCCCACTGAGGAGGAGGATTCCTGATTGGAGGCTTTAGTAGGAAAATTCCTTTCAAAAAGGCCCTGCAGAGCCTATGGGACATATTATGATCTGCTATCCCGACATGAAAATTAGAAATAGCAGCCAACTGAACTCTGACTGTGGAAGAAGAGGAGCCTGCATGAAAAATCTCTGCTAAGAAGTCCAGAACTGCCTGAACAGGGGCAGTAAAAGGATCAATATTTTGGGCCTTAACCCAATAAGAGAAACGTTTCCATTTGCTTGTGTAAATCCTCCTGGTAGAGGATTTTAGTGAAGCTACTATGATATCTCTAACTGGGTTAGAGATCAAAGGAAGCCTGGCTAAGGAAGGAAGTGGAGCAACCATGCTGTGAGGTTGAGAGAAGGGATTGACCGGTGCAGCTGACCGGATTGGTGAATCAGTAGATCTGGCACTGGGTCCAGATGCCACGGCTGCACCAAAAGGTGATGATGGAGGAACGGAACCAAACTTGTCGAGGCCAGTAAGGGGCAATGAGAATCAATTTGGCTCTCAAAGCGGTAGCTTTCTGGATCACCTGAGGGATCAGAGGAAATGGAGGAAGGCATAAAGAAGTCCCTGGGGCCAATCCTGGGTCAGAGCGTCTCTGGGGGATGGCCTGATAGAGGAAGAGGCTGAAGAAGTCTGGACATTTGCTGTTTTGGGGAGTAGCAAAAGATCGCAACATGGACGACCCCATTCCAGAAAAATCTCTTCCGCTATGGATTGCTTGAGAGACCACTCGTGAGGCATGAGAATAGCTCTGCTCAATCTGTCCGCTATAATGTTGGTTTTCCCAGGGATATGCGTTGCTACCAGAAACCGATGAGAGGAGATCGCCCATTGCCAAAGTCTGAGCGCTTCGACACAAGGGGTAGGACTTGGTTCCGCCCTGTTTGTTGATATACCAAACTACAGACATGTTGTCTGTGTGGACTGCAATTGTCCCTACGGGAAGAAAGTCGTTGAGGGCTTGCAGCGTTAAAAGCACTGCTCTCATCTCCAGGACATTTATGTGCAGATGGTACTCGAACGGTTGCCACGTCCCATGAACCATCCTGCCCTGATAATGACCCCCCCACCCGATCAGGGAGGCATCCGTGGTGACAGTGGCTATCGGGGACGGAGGTACAAAGCACCTGCCTTGGTGAACCTGAGACGATGTGATCCACCAAGCAAGATGTTCTTTGCATGTTTGTGTCACCAGAATCTGGTGACGCATTGGGAGTTGCTGGTATGACCACAGTGTGAACAGCATCCACTGAAGGAGGCGCATGTAGAATCGAGCCAGGGGAAGAAGAGTAATGGCCGCAGCCATGAGACCTAATACCTTTAGAACCATTCTGGCCTGTACTTTCTTGCTGGCCAGAATGATCCTGACATGAGTCTGAATGTCTGAAACTCTTTGTTCTGTAAGGGTAGCTGACATCCGAACAGTGTTTAAGTTTGCGCCTATGAAGGTAATAGACTGGCAGGGCGATAAGGATGACTTTTCGAAGTTGACTGAGATGCCCAAATGAGAACAAAGGTCTATTGTGTAATCCCTGGCTTGTATAAGCTGATGCCTGGTGGTGGCTGACAGGAGCCAGTCGTCGAGATACGGAAACACCTGGAATCCTTGACGTCTCAGGTGAGCCGTGACCACTGCCATGCATTTGGTGAACACTCTGGGGGCTGTAGTGAGACCAAAGGGCAGGGCTCTGAACTGGAAATGACTGGACCCCAGTCGAAAGCGGAGAAACCTCCTGGAGCGTCTGTGAATTTTGATGTGATAGTACGCATCCTGAAGATCTATTGAGCACATCCAGTTGTCCTTCTGTAAGAAGGGCAGAATTGACTGAAGAGTGACCATTCGGAATCTTGTCTTCCTGACAGACCTGTTGAGTCTGCTGAGATCCAATATTGGTCTCCAGTCTCCCGTCTTTTTGGGGACCAAAAGAACCTTGAGTAGATTCCGGGCTCTGAATGGTCTATTGTAACTGGCTGAATGGCTCTTTTTTGCAGTAGTTTTGCGATTTCTAACTCTGCAATGTCCCTTAGACCGGGTGGTACATCTGGAAGGGAACTTGAGGGAAGGGACTTTCCTCGAAAGGAATTATGTAACCCTTGGATATGATCGACTGTACCCATCTGTCTTGAGTGAGGGAATGCCAGGCTTCTGGGTACAGTGATAATCTTCCCCGACTGCCTCCAAGGAGGGACAGCCGGGCAACACCTCAGGGATGCTGAAAGGGCTTATCAGAGAGAGGCTCCCTGTTTCCCTGGTTCTTCGGACCCCCTCTGCCTCTAGAGCGGCGTCTGTTGTTGTTACCCCTTCTGCCTCTAGGGGTAAACTGACCACGTGAATTCGGCGTGACTCCTTGGGATTTACGGAACCACATCTTCCCACCCTTCTGTCCTTTGGGATAAGGCCTAGAAGGGGTGGAAAAACGGACTCCAACAGCAGAAAGAGTCTTGCCGTCCTGCTCACACCTGGTCAAGGTCTCCTTCACCTGAGGGCCAAACAAAGCTGACCCATCAAAGGGAGAATTTGTGAAGGGCCTTAAAGGGATCCGCAAAATCACATAGCCGCATCCAGGCTTGGCGTCTAAGAGCCACACCTGTGCCTGCGGCTCTACGCTCCATCCGCAGCATAAGATATTAGCCGCATGGAGGAGTTAGCAATGGAATTGAGGGTTCCTAGCTGCGAAGCAATCTTTTCTTGAGCCCCTGCAGCCGTAGGATCCTGAACTACTTCTCCCAGCTCCTTCAGGATATCTCTCTGGAGTCTGGTGAAGTGACAAAGATAATTCAGCGAGCATAGCAAAGGTCGCTGAGGAAAACATCCGCTTGCCGTACCTATCCATGGTCCTAGAGTCCTTATTAGGAGGATGGACGGGCACGGAAGGATCTGCAAGTTCCTTTTGGTGGCCGCAGCCACCACCATGGCATCAGCGGGGACACCCTTGGTAAGGAATTGTTTGTCACTAGGGGCAGTGATAAATTTAGAAGGCCTCCTAGGGACTGGCTCTACAGAGTCAGGAGCTGTCCACGCCTTCGTGCAATAACCTGCATAAGGGGTCGAAGGCGGAGACACCCAGGAGGTGGAGGGCCGAGATCCAAACGCCTCTAGGTATACTGACTCATCCTCAGAGGGATTGTTGGTGGGCCAGTTTCCCCTCTGTTTCAGAAGTTCTAGGATGTCTGAGAAGGAGACATCCTCAGAGGGGATCTAGGGATCCCTCTGACTCATCAAAGTCAGTATCCAGTGACAGACTCGGGAGTCTACATGCTTCCTCTTACAAGTCCTCTTCCTAGGAGGATCTCCCGAAACATCAGGAGAATCCTCGGAAGAGGGGAAATTCCCAATGGGGAAATCTGAGGCGGAGGATCTCTGGGTCCTGTAGCAAGAGAAGTGGCAGAGATGTCAACAGGTACCATAGAGGGAGGAGCTACGGGAATAGACTGCTGACTGATACCAGTGGCCATTACACTCTTCATCACCTCGAATGCTCCCTCCCAGGCAGGTCCGAGAGAACCCGCTCCAAGAGCTAGGAACTCCAGGGACCACCGAAAGGGAAGTCTCGAGGCAGATGTCGGAGCCGAGCTCACCAAGGCCGAGGCTCCAAGGGGAAGAGCGGGCTCGGACAAGGGTCCGATGCCACTCACCCCTCGGAGGAGACCATGGAAGCCCGACCACGAATCCCTCTAAGGAAGAGGAGATAAGAGTAGGGGCTGAAGGAACAGAAGGGGTATCCGTCCTCCAGCCGTAGCAGTAACCATGCCCGAAGACTCCAACTCCAAGCTCTGGGGTAGAGTTGAAGGAGGAACTGTAACGGGGTGTGGACCAACAGTCGTCTGCTGAGACGGACTGTGTAGCATTTGGGCCAGTACCTGTGACTTGAGTAATCTACTGACCACTCTCTCTAGGTCATGATCTGACAACCTGGATGACCTTGAAGATCGGCTCCGATGGCTCCGTTCCGATAGAAGAGGCGGGCCGAAAGTATCGGCTCCAAGGAAGGAGACCTCGACCTCTTCCGGGAATGGGCCATCGGAGCCGATACTACTGATCCTGTCGGCAGCGACTTCGCGGAGCCGACAGAACGTCTCGATGTATCGGCTCCAGCCGGAGCCGATACAGCCACCAAAGTAACGGTGTTGGAGCCGATCGGAGCCGACACCGATGCCTGCGCCACATGGGTGTCGGAGCCGATCGGAGCCGACATCGAAGTGGTCAAAACAGATTCGCACCGATAGCCATCGGCGCGAAAGCTTTAGATCCAGAATCGGCTCCAGCCGGAGCCGATCTCGACTCAATACGAGTCGGAGCCGAGGCCGCAGGCTTAGAAACAGAAGCCTGGGCCTTGGCAGTTTTAGTTGATTTTTGTGGAGCCGACTTAGCGGAGAGCCCTCCGGCTTAAGAAGACCCTGAGAATCAACTTGTTCTCTCCTGCAGGACTCTCTGGCTGAAGGAGTGACAAATAGCACAGGAGTCCTGCAGGTGAAGAGGGCCCAAACAATACAGGCAAGAAGTGTGACCGTCTGTCAGAGACATCTTCTGACAGCACGAGTCACACTTCTTAAAACCTGAAACCCTCTCCTTAGACATGGTGCCTAAACACAACACACACAGACACACCAGTCAAAATTAAATTAAACAAAATACCAAGAGGTATTTTATAAAAACACCAACACACACACCCTAACAGGGGGGGGGATGGGATAGGGAAAATTGACTAACAAAAAATTAAAAGAGACAGGGATTTCTGTCAGAAAAAGGGTAGAAATAAATTTAAACTATCAGAAAATTAGTTTTAAACTAAAAGGGGCTTGAAATATCACAAATGTGAACTACTTACCAGGAGCTGGTAAAGAGAAGACCTCCCAAGCGAAGCGGCAAACGAGATCTGGGTACTTACTGCCTTGCATCATGGGATATGGGGCTGCCTCGAGCTGGTAAAAGGAGTTCTCGAGCTAAAGCAAGTGCCGAGTCGGAGCCGAGGATCGGCTCCGAACCCATCAAGCAAGAATGAAGGCGAGATTGACAACTTAACATTGGGTTGAGTACTCACTCTCTGATGTCTTGTAGAGGGGAGCAAAATCCAGGCAGGACAGTGATCTCTCTCAACAGCAAGCAGGTCAACTGCCAGTGCCCTACATACAAAGGACTATTCCAACACTTTTTCACCCAGATGAAGCTCCAGGAGCAAAGAGACACAGAGGATCACAGTGTCTTCCAAGACATCACACTCTCTGAGAAAGGAGAATGGCTACCAAAGAAGATGTAGTCCTGGGTGGCCCACTCGCAGATTCAGATCACTTCTCCACAGAGGTTTTAAAGCAAAATCCTGCCCTCCATGTTCAGAAACCACACTACTGCTGAACTACTTAACTTTATTAGTGAAGGTCTGAGTGTCAAGAAAGCCTCCAGAGTTTATACTGCCAGTCAAGTAGCCTTTAAGCTCCAGAATACTTAAGTGTAAAAGACTCTATACCAGATGTCAAAATACTGGAACGCATGCAAAGACCGTATCAGTTCTGCAACATCCCCCATCAATGCATCTGAAGTCAAGCACTGTTTTGAGAAAGTGAAAAAAAACACTATCTTTCTAAGAAAAAAAACAGCAAAGATTCATTTTTTTTTTCTCCAAACATCTTTAAGCAACGATTCAATTTTGAAAGAAAACTACATACTCAAAAGGGGTGGCAAGCAATGCACTGAGTTTCTGGATGTGTCACCTATTTGTTTTAATGTATTATGTTTACAGACATTATTCATCAAACCTAATATGGCTTGCCCCGTTTTCAAGCAATCATGCAGCTGATGCTGTCCAGAGCTAAACTCACTGGAATGAGGTACCTACCAGTTAACCAGTAGTACAATCCATACATCTAATGTTAACTGTAAAGATGACTTCCAAAGATGTCAGTTTTTTACACCTTCTCTTCCACACAACGGAGTACTCATTTACAGTCACAGTCTGTTCATTTCCCAGCTATGTGCAGCCATTACAAAAGCAGAACCTTTTTCCAACATTCATTTCCACCACTACCAAGGAGACAGTTATCAGTGTGTGTGTTTGGTCCCTACCAAGCTTAGTGCACCCAAATACCTAGGTCAATCACCAATATTAGGTCACTTGTATCACAAGCTGAAGTTAATCCACTGCACGTCATGCTAGCTACAACGTTAACACAAGCAAATTTAGTTATAGTCTTTACTTAAGTCAGATATCTTTACCTACATTTTAAAATTTACATTACTGAGCCATTTATTTTAAAATAAACTTCATAAAAATACAAAAAAGGCACCAGCCTATACCAACTGCACGTGCACATGGACCATGCTACTTAACCATATGCAAAAAATGTATCATTTACATTCTGGAAAGCACAACATGGAGCCAACTTTCCAAGTAAAATAAATTACGTTTTCCTAGAAGTCATTCACAAGCGGAAACTTGTGTTGGTATAGAAATCCAATACACTTACTTTGTTCTACTTTTTGTGTTTTTAATATATTTCATTCATCTTTCTTAGCCACAGTGGTAAAAGGCAAGGTACACAGAAAGACGACTGAGAAGATTTTTGCAGAAACCAGTCTCCAGTAACCTCTGTGGTCCCATACGGATCAGCATTAGAAAAAATCTGTAACCACTGCAAAAGCACCATTGTTGGGCAACAAACCACTAATTGGCTCTACTGTACTCCACATACTAGTGATGTTAATAAACAACTAATAGAGTTCAGGCTGGCCTTTGGTCAGCTTGTGCCCTAGACAAAGCGCTCCAGAGCTCCCCCTCCCCACCCACTGCTCCCACCTTGGTCTATCTACACCACCCAGATTATTTTTTTCATGATTTTTCTCACAGTTGCCTTACTCTTAATTTCACTGAACACATTTTAAAGAAACTATTTCTTTACTACAAAAAAATAAACAAACACTGGAAAAGCACCCCTGCTACAGCGGCGCCCTAGACAGCCAACGCCTAAACTAGAAGACTGCTTTGTAGGAATACAGTGACAACTAAAGTTTAATAAAATGGAACTGTTCTTTTTGGTGTCAAATTCATCCTCAGTAGTCACTTTAAGTAACTGACTAGTACCAGTAAACATGGTGCAACACTTCATGTAATCTCACGGAGTATCAGGACTTTCACCAAGATAGGTCTCTAATAGCACTCTTCCATGATGTCATAACAGATGACCAAAACTACTTGACTGAGCTGGAAACAAAATGTACACTGTTTTGTAAACAAGAAGTACATTGTAGCAAGGAGTCCAGTCTCTCTGATTTTCATATTCACCTAATGCACTACAGTCACTTCAATAAGACTGAAGCATTGAACTATCAAATGTGAAGAATGCCAACATATTCTCCAACGGGCATTACACCATTCTGACTTACCTAGCCTAAAATACAGGAAATACACCCACCAATTTTGCCTAACCTATACACTCCAGTTCAGTTAATGCAATCTTTGGCTCAGTAATTTGTTTGGCAAATCCAACCAGAAACTTAATGTTCCAGTAGGACAACTCCAAATGTAACCTTCCAAACTCAATGGATATCACTGCATATACTCTCGACTGTATAATTCCCTGTTCCCTCATTTAATTAGCTCTGAAACCTAGAAGACATTTAAGAAAACATTAAATAAATTTACTGCAAATAAAAAGTGTGTGGAACCACTTGGGCTGGCTAACCTGCACATGCCTTCTAATAAACTCACATTCATTAACTAAGTCTGCAGATGTGATGCTTAGACTGTTCTCTTCCACATTTCCTACACCAAACACAACCATCTACTTTTCTACAGTGCATTTCTGCAGATTTCCAGACTCTACTACACGAAAAAAAAAAAAAAAAAACAATCGTCCCATGAAGACGCATCTCTTCTCCTGAACATTTTTCTACCACTAACAAATTAATCAAATGCAAAAAAAAAAAAAAAAAAAAAAAAACACACCATCACCTTACTCGTACTCAAACTTAGTGTATTCACTCATCAGTCTACGAATAATGCTAAATAGTACATTCCTGTTAATTAAAGTGGATAGCATGGGGGATCAGACATCAAGATGACGTCTCACAAATCCAGGACTATGGGTTCAACCCAGACTGCGTGGAAGCAGTATGGGGTTTCCCATGCTACAGCTATTTCTTCATCAATTCTCCGATTGAAATCGGTCCAAAAATGTATTTTTTTCCCTGCCCTCATGGCCAGGTAACAGATGAAAACGTTCCATAAAGAATCACGGATTTACTTTGTTAAAAATGTATAAATAAATTGCACATCTTCACCTGATCTACTTCACATGCTTCTACTTTACACAATAATAAGCATAACTATCTGCCTGGCTACATCTACAGGGTGATATTCTTTTATGGTCTCCAAGAAGAATACTCTTTCAGTTTCTACAAACATTTCCTGCCAATACTGCCTTGTTTCATTTTCTATTAATTGACAGTGTGTGTACGAAATGAAAACGTGCATTTTAAAAAGGTTTTCTTCTCAGCTCAACCCTGAAGACTTTGCCTGGTCAGACCACCTATTCATCAAAAGACAGAAAAAAAATGAATGGCCAAAATTACCTGACAGATCCGGAAACTAAATGTACACTGTTTTGTGCACAAGAACACAATGTAGGCTGGAGTACAGTGCCTCCAATTTTCATAAACTTACAACAATTATATTCCACTTCTCAGTACTCCCATACATTTTTGGTAACCATCCCTGTAACCAATGAAAGCCACATTTCAGAGTGGTGGACATATTCTACATTTTTGCAAACATGCATAATTAAGTGCCTACATTTCTTGCCTAGTGTAACAGTTCTTCACAGACTTGCTTGACTACAAATAAGTCAACAAGCAGTAGATATTTTTCACTAACTGGCAAAAAAAAAAACATTCACAATACTGAGCCACTTACCCCAAAATCTCAACATATGAAACTGGAAACTATGTCTTTTACAAACGGCATTTTGACTTTTCAAGCAAACATGCAAGGAACGTATACATTACAAAAACACGAAGGTAACCAGCCGAGTTGTGTTAATGCCACAAAACTGCTCAGTAGGAGCCACTCCATACTGGTCTATGGACAAGCCAATGTCAAACTGACTGAAGAGCAACATTTAATTAAAAAAAATTCTTGCAATCAATATCCATCTTATGCTCTTATTTAGAACTAGATTACTCTCTAAATATTTTGAGGATGGTTTCATGCTGTTTTTAGCTAGAATTTAAGTACCTGTGCTTTCCTTCTCGATGTCACCTAAAAAAACGCCAGTGTGCTCAGTTCAACAGTAAAGGGGTTCTCAGGAACCAGAAGGTGGCTCATTGTGGATGGGACCAGGCTCCAGATGGTGGTGGTGGATCTAGGCACTTGAGGAAGGAACTTTCTGCAGACAGACAGCATGTTAAGTACACAAAATAATAAAAATTATGCAATAAAGGCTCATTGCTGTTCAAAAGTAAGAACAGTGATTGGACCGAGCAACCAGCTCGTCAGCTGTAAATCAAGCACATACCAACAGAAGAAAACCCAGCTGCTGATGTACCACTGAGTATCCAGACTTTCTCTTGGTATATGCTGAGAGACAGAGCAAAATGCAAGAAAAATCAAGAACACTCTGCAAAACTAAACACAAACCAGCCTGGTGTTCCTTATATTTTTGTACTGTCCTCATTTTTTTTTCAACAGTAAAAAAATCAGCAATGGAGATGCTATTTTCTCTGTCACTTCACTGCACTGGTGTATTGCGCAAGTGTTGCTCAGTAATCAGTCTAGAGAAGAGAATGTGGAAGAAGACTGAAGTACCCTTGTACAAATACATTTAAGAAAGGTAAGAAAGTTTCTTCTTAAAGAAATTGTATAAACAGCAATAATTCATGACTTCACCCTCATGATCAAATCACATCAACCATGGGTAAATCCTGATATACCCATGCACAGTTGTGGATTACTACATATTATACCATGACCCCCCCAAAACGTGCACGCTGATTGGCCAGCGTGCCCGTTGTAAATCTAGTTATACTAATGGAAAAAGGTCCGGTCGCCCGGACTTTTTTCCATTAGTATAACTCGTTTTTTTAAAACACTGTCTCGCCAAGTTAAATGGGTTTAACATAGCGAGACAGCTTTAAAATAAGCAACGGAGATCTCCGTTGCTTATTTTAAAGCTGTCTCGCTATGTTAAACCCATTTAACATAGTGAGACAGTGTTTTAAAACAACGGAGAAAGCAAGATCTCCGTTGCTTTTTAGTGTTTAGCTATGTTAAATGAGTTTAACATAGCGAGACAGTTTTAAAATAAGCAACGGACTTCTCCGTTGCTTATTTTAAAACTGTCTCGCTATGATAAACTCATGTAACATAGCGAACACTAAAAAGCAACAGAGATCTTGCTTTCTCCGTTGCTTTACAGCTCTGATGTACTGCGCGGCGCAGTACATCAGAACTGCCGCGGATGGCAGACATCTGCGGAAGGGCAGCAAACAGGCATTATACTATGCCATTATTTAAGAAAAGTAATAGTTTCTTTTCTTAAATAATGTCATGGTATAATAGCAATAACCCACTTCTGGGTGTGGGTAATGCTAAATTTACCCACGGTTGGCTTTGTTTGGTCCCTCGGGCTTCGCTCTCTGGACCAAACCACGCCAACCGTGGGTAAATTTAGCATTACCCACACCCAGGCATGGGTTATTGCTATAATCAAACTCCCATAAGTTGTACAAGCAGCAGCTATGATGTAGGTTGTCAAAGGAAGCACCAGAGAAATAGCAAAGACAAAATAAGTTCTTATTACACTCCTTAGGTGAGATAAATTACTGCTGGGACCAGAATCCAGGTCTCAAAATACAATGCGTGTACTACAAAGTAAAACTCGGTAATGACTCAGTGGTTACGACCTCACAGCACTACAGTTCTATACACTTGGAGAAATGTCATTATTACAAAGAAAGAGTTCTAATTTTAAGTTTGCAGTGCATGGGAAGCACAGGTCACACTCTTAAAATCAGCAAAATGGTAAGCCTGTTACACACTTTTCTGGTATCAGAAACGATCATAACAGACCACATGCCCCTTTGCTGATATCAGGAAGGAGCATAACACATATGTACAATTCACAGTTATTATGCTGTAGTGTCACATTACAGCACATGCAGAACTCTGACAAACTTAAAAGTTGCCCCCTCCCACACACAAAGTGTGGCAGAACAAAGTATGCTACTGACTGATTTAGAGGGATACTTTGTTTCTGGTTGCTGTCTGTGTGGCAGTGTTAAGTGTAATACAGCTTTCAAAGTTGTAAAGCATGTTATCCTAGCATCTCTTACACTTTCCCCCCTTCTATACAACTGGTTGCACACTGGGTCAGCTAAAGTTACATGCATCACAAAGCACTACGATCCGCTTTCTCTAATTATAACCAACTAGTAAAGTGTACTCAAAATGGATATCAGGATTCACACCTCTTGAACTTCATTCTTTAGGTGAATTTCTTGATATCTATTTTTCAAACACATCAAGTTTATTAGCATTAGAGACCCAATTATAAGCCTCTAAATGGTGTATGGCACATACCCACATTAGCTACTGTTCCATGTGCCAAACTGTTTAGGTGCTTCTTTTATCCATCCAATTACTATGCTATCATACAGCTCAAAAGATTTCATTAACTGTAGCAGTGAATACATTGTACATGTATCACTTTGTCTCATGGGGCATTTTATGTTGCAAAACAATAAGGACATTTAGATAACATATCAAAAAGTATTTTGTGGCAAATGTATTAACAATGTTCTTGCCAGATATGCACTTAAGTGTGGTAAATTAAACTTACAATGTGGTGGCAACTTTAACAATAACTTGATGGAAGAAATGAAATGGCAAAATAAATTAAACAGCAAAGTTCTACCAAGTCTGAAAAATAAGATTGCTAGACAGTCTGTTAAATGCTAAATCTGTTCACAGTTATGATGTTACGGACTGTATTCATCCATCTGCATTTAACCGGTTATTTGCAAAAGAACTCAATGAATAGTTATTTTAATCTTGAGAAACCACTTTCTTATTCATTTGTGTGACTCCTTATTGACTATTTATTAAAACAATCTTTTTTTGCTTTAACGTATTTGTAAGTAGCTTTGGTTACTTTTTAAGTTTTTGCACACTAAACAATTGAGCTATTTCGGCTAGCGTTTGATACTCTAGTTTCCTCTTTCTGACAAAAAAAAAAATGCTAGTTGACTAGCTATTGACTACATAGCCTGGCATGTAACTGGAAGTATAAATGCAGTTTATGGCTGAGACAGATCAGAAACAGACCTGTTTTCTTACTCTATCAACAAATTAATCAAACATTAAATATTTCAATTATTGTTAAAAGCTAAACATTTTAGCCTGAATCATCCCAAACACACATTCTTCCTTCTCAATGCTAAACGATCACAGTGATTCAGTGTGACCTCATCAATAAGCATGCTCCTAAACAGTCTAGAACATCTAATATTTCCCTCCCATTACAAATCATGTAGATCTGAACACAGAAGCTTCTCTCAGGCTCACATCTGCTAGAGCAAAATAATATAAAGCAAAAGGGTTTAATTTAGAATTAGACTAAAATGATGACAGGGGTGGCATTTCGCAAAACAATCTGGAGTTTGACCGAAGTACATTAGAGCAGTCAAAACTGTGCCACTCAGTGGTGACAGGAAGATGCCAATGAAAAAAAAATGTGCAAGGCAAGAACTAAATTTTAAACAAAAAAACTCACTCTATCCTCACCAGAGAACTTACTTTACTGAAGTTTTTAACGTTTTCATCTTAAAAACCGCGACTATTTCAAAAAATGACAAAGTTCTAAGACACCCCCATTTTAAATATGCAATGATCATGTGACGAAAGTCAGGAGCTAAAAAAATGGACAAAAATATCATGCGATAATCATATGACATCAATAAACAAATGTACATACAACAATTTACATTTGTTGTTAAAAAGAAGTTAATAAAGCAACATCAAAATATTAAATTTACATTCTTGCTGCCTTTATATAAGAACACTAGTAATACTGATAGATCCAGTGAAACCTGGGGGGTGGTTGGCATTATGATTGGGTTGTCAGCAGATTTCACAGTGTTCCAAAAATGTTTTTCAACTTCCCCTGCCCAAAGTCATGTTAATTTTTTTTCAGCACTATGAAAGTGAACTTGGAAAACATCTAGAAGCAACTAGCATATTTACTTAATGCATTACTAGTTAACCCTTTCTGTTCCTTAGTAGTGGGTACCAGTGCTGGCGTGGCCAGTCTGGGGCAATGAGTATCATTCGGGGTCTCTCCATCCTGACTTTCAGCAGCACCTTTGTGCGAAGGGGCAATGGAGGGAAGGCATATACTGTCCGCATTTTCCAACTGAATGAGAGTGCGTCCACTTTCCAAGCTTGATGGTGAAATGTCCTTGTGCAAAATTTTGATAGCTGATAGTTTTGGGGGTTGGCAAACAGGTCTATGTCTGGGCGCCCCCATTTTTGAGTTATTGCAAATACTTGTGGATCCAGTTTCCACTCATGGGGATCCATGATGTTTCTGCTTAGGTCATCTGCCAATGTGTTCTTTTTTCTTCACAGGAATTGAGCTTGTAAATGAACTTGGTAAGCCAGTGCTGTGTTCCACAAGGTCACTGATTGCCTGCATAGAGGGTAAGTGTGTGTACCCCCTTGCTCGTTTATGCACCACATTACTGTGGTGTTGTCTGTCCTTACAAGCTGTCCTGGATGTAAGAGGTCTTTGAAGGCTGTCAGAGCATTCTGTACAGCTAGCATTTCTTTTTGATTGATGTGCAGATTCCTTTGATCTGCAGTCCATATGCCTTGAACGCACCGTCCTGCCATGTGTGCCCCCCAGGCATAGTCCGATGCATCGGTTGGCATAGTTTGCCTGGCTGGGGATAAGGTGAAAGGCTGACCCTTGTTGAGGTGGCATGCCTGTGACCACCATAGAAACTCCCGTTGAAGGCAGGGAATGAGAGGTATCATTGTTTCCAAGCTGTGGCTGTGTTGAGTCCATACGCTTTTCAGGTACCATTGTAATTTCCTCATATGCAGTTTTGCAAATGGTATTAGTAGTATGCAAGATGCCATGAAGCCCAAGGCCTGCAGAATTTTTCTTGCAGGGAGTTGGGTCTTTGTTGCCATTATTTTGAAGTATTGAGTTAGTTGTAGTTGTTTGTCTGGCATCAGATAAGCCATCTGGGCCGTTGTATTCAAGCTGGCACCCAGGAATGTCATATTTTGTGAGGGCACTAGTTTTGATTTCTTTTCGTTTACTGTGTACCCTAGGCAACTTAGATGGTGTTTTACAAAAGTCAGATGTTGTAAGAGAATGTCCTTGCTTTCTGCTTGGATGAGGCAGTCATCCAGGTATGGGTATATTTGAATTCCTCTTTGTCTGCAGTATGCAATTACTGGTGCCAGCCATTTTGTGAAGACCATGGGCGCGGTAGATAAGCCAAAGGGTAGTGCAGAGAATTGGTAATGGTTTGAACATGCAATGAAAAGTACAGTTTTGTACCTACCATAAATGTAGATGTTCGAGTGCTAATACAGCTGCAGTCATAACAGATGGGTTTTCCTGCCGTCAGGCGGGTCCTCGGTCGGCCGAATTCCAAAGTCTAAGTCCGGCGTCGGTTGTTGTCGCTTCTTCCCTGACGTCAGTGCGACAGGGGTATAAAAGAACCAGCCGACGCCATTTTCTTCAGTTTTTCTTGTCCCAGATGTCAGGTGCCCCCAGAAGGAAGGCAATACATAAATTTATGTAATAATGCAATGCAGTATAATCAAAAAACAGTAGTTGCAAGCAAATACACCATAAAAGAATACCCCAATCAGGTTGTATGAGGAGGTGTTAGCCATTAGGCCTGTCCCAGAGGGGAAGGAGGGAGGGTAACCTGGACTGCAGCTGTATTAGCACTCGAACATCTACATTTATGGTAGGTACAAAACTGTACTATGTTCATCGTGCATACAGCTGCAGTCATAACAGATGGGTAGAATACCAAAGATAAAAAGGGGGTGGTAGGCACTAGGTGGAACTAGGAGGAGCCAGGATCCCCTGCAAAACTGCAGTGGCAAAACCTGCTCTAGATTTGGAGTATAAAGGCAGGTGATAGTGCTTGGAGAAAGTATGCACAGAACTCCAAGTGGCAGCTTCCAAAATATCTTTGGTAGGAACCCCCCCCTGAGGAAAGCTGCAGAGGTAGCTGTGGCCCTTGTGGAGTGAGACCTGATGCCTGCAGGCAAAGTTTTACCATGAAGGGAGTAACAAAAGCGTATGCAGTGGGCTATCCATTTTGAGATTGTCTGTTTGGAAATAGGCTTCCCTTGAGCCCCTGAGCATAGGACACAAAGAGTTGCTCTGATTTTCTGAAAGGCTTTGTTCTGTCCAAATAATAACATAGTTGTCTGTGAATGTCCAAGGAATGTAGTAGTCTCTCCCCTTTGTTTTGAGGATTGGGGTAAAAGGTAGGTAAGTGGATAGCCTGATTCAAGGCTACCCTGGACACTACCTTTGGCATAAAGGAAGGATTGGTTCGTAAGGAAACTCTGTCCTGATGGAAAATGATGAAAGGCTGCACAGCCATGAGGGCTTGTAGTTCCGAAACCCTGCGAGCTGAGGTGATAGCCAGCAGGAAGGCTGTTTTCCAGGACAAATATTGCAGTTCTGTTGAGGCAGCTGGCTCAAAAGGAGGCAAAGTCAGTTTCTCTAAAATGAAATTGAGATCCCAAGCAGGTACTGGTTGTTTCCTTGGGGGTTTTATATTCTTAGCCCCTCTGAGGAACTGCCTTAAGAGGGGGTGAGAGAATAAAGGAGGATCAGTGTTGTATTCTGCAGAAATGGCTGAGGCATGGATTTTGATGGAAGAGAATAAAAGTCCACTGCTTAGCATCTCAGCTAGGTACTGTAATATTTGAGGTAAATTCATTATTCCAGGGTTCTGGCCCTTTTTCTCATTCCAAGCACAAAACCATTTCCATTTGGCGGAGTAGGATTTTCTAGTAGAAGGGTCTTCTGGCCTCCAAAAGGACATCCTGTACCTCCTTGGAGAGTAGGGTCTGTTGTGATTTTAAGAAATCTTCCATGCGGCTAGATTGAGTGTTTTCAGCTGACTGAAGAGTTTTGAAGTTGTGCTGAGTCAGTAGAAGAGGCATTAGAGGCAGGATCCATGGTGAGGAATGCGTCAGGCTCCTCAGGAGTGGGTACCAGTGTTGTCTTGGCCAGTCTGGAGCGATGAGAATCATCTGTGGTCTGTCTGCTCTGGTTTTTAATAGAACTTTGGGCAGCAGAGGAAGAGGTGGAAAGGCAAACTGTCATTGTTGTCCAACTGAAAGAGAGCATCCACTCTCCAGGCCTTTGGATGAAAGGTCCTTGAGCAGAACTTTGCCAATTGGTGATTTCTGTGGGAGGCAAAGAGATCTATGTCTAGCCTTCCCCATGCTTGAATTATCTTTGAAAAAACTTGAGGATGCAATTCCATTCGTGTGGATCTGTCATACTTCTGCTTAGGTTGTCTGCCAGCGTGTTTTCCTTGCCTGGCAGGAACTGTGCTTGAAGCTCGATTTGCAATTCCAGAGCCATGTTCCAAAGAGACATGGCTAGCCTGCATAGGGGGTATGAATGGGTTCCTCCCTGTTTATGTACCACATTACTGTGGTGTTGTCTGTCCTTATCAATAGCTGGCCTGGATGCAGCAGGTCTTTGAAAGCTGTAATAGCATTTATTACTGCTAGCATTTCCTTTTGATTGATGTGTAGGTGCTTTTCCTTTTGGGACCATCTGCCCTGAATGCACCGATCTGTCATGTGCGCCCCCCAGGCGTAATCCGAGGCATCTGTTGTGACGGTTTGACTTGCTTGAGGCTTGCAGAATGGGAGACCTGCGTTTCTTTGGCATGCTTGAGCCCACCACAGAAATTCCTTTTGAAGACATGGAATTAGTGGTATTATTGTTTCCAAGCTGTGGCTGTGCTGAGACCATAGGTTTTTCAGGTACCATTGAAGTTTCCTCATATGCAGCTTTGCACATGGGATTAGTAGGATGCAAGATGCCATGAATCCCAGAGCCTGCAGGATTTTCCTTGCAGTCAGCCTGGTGAAAGTTGCCAGTTTTCTGAAGTATTGAGTTAGTTGCCCTTGTTTCTCTGGCGTGAGGTAGGCCATCTGGGTGTTTGTATCCAAGTTGGCACCCAGGAAAATTATTGTTTGAGAGGGTATTAGCCTTGATTTCTTTTTGTTGACTGTGTATCCCAGGAAATTCAGCAACCTTATTACAAAAGCCAGATGTTTCAGAAGTATGTGCTTGCTGTCCGCTTGGATCAGGCAGTCGTCCAAATATGGGTATATTTGTATCCCTTGCAGTCTGCAGTAGGCAATTACTGATGCCAGGCATTTCGTGAACACTCTGGGCACAGTAGGTAAGCCAAAGGGCAATGCAGAGAATTGATAATGTGTTGAACCTGCAAGAAATCTGAGGTATCTTCTGCAATCTTGTCTGACTGGGACATGCAGGTATGCCTCCTTGAGGTCCAATGTTACCAGCCAAGACTCCTTGCCCAGCATGGGAAGAAGCTGCTGTAATGTGAGCATCTTGAATTTTGGCACGAGTGAAAATGTGTTTAGGATGGATAGGTCCTAAATAGGTCTCCAATCTTTGCCCTTCCTTGGTACCAGGAATAGTCTGGAATAAAAACCTTGACCCTGTTCTTGTGCAGGTACCTCTTGAATAGCTTTCATGTCCATGAGATCTGAAATTTGTTTTTGTGCCTCTGCCCTTTGATTGTGTGGCAGGTTTGGCATGCCTCTCATTTTTGGAAGGGTGTGAAAGTGGAATCTGTAGCCTCTGTCTATAATGTCCAGGATCCATTTGTCTTTTGTGACAATATGCCAATTTTTTGAAAATAAGGCCAGTTTTCTGCCTAAAGGTGCTGCCATTTGAGCCTTGTTTGGCAAGCAAAGGGGAAGTCATTGGTTCTGCTTTCTGAATGGCTGTGAACTATCCTCACTACCTCTGTGGGTAGGTGCTTGCCATTGTCTGCCTCTAAACGATCCTTGAGATTGCCCTCTACCCCTCGGGCACCTGTATCTACCTCTTTGAGGTCTGTCCGTGGCTGGAAAGGACCAATTTTTTGAAGGCCAATTTCTACTGAAACGTGGAGGTTGTACCTGTAGGAAATCTTTCACTGTTTGCATTGATTTTGCCTTTTCCTCCATTTTCTTTAATACCTCCTCAGCTTTAACACCAAACAATACATCTTTTTGCAGAGGTGCATCCAGTAATTTAGCTTTGACATGATCTGGTAAGGTTTGCTCTTTAAGCCAACATGTCTACGTATGACTGATCCTGTAACAGTAGCTCTACATGAGGCCTCTAAAGCATCAAAACCACATTGCAAGGTATGTTTACCTACTTGTTCTGCACTATGTACCAAATCCTGCAACTCCTTCAATTCTGGTTATTCAGGTTGTGACATTTTGCTTCTCAACTGTGATAACAAAACCTGTTGGTACTTTAACATATGGAACTGGCAGTTTAATGCCCTCATGGATAAGGTGGCCGAGGTGTATACCTTTTTCCCCCACCTTTCTAAAGCCCTAGAATCCCTCTCTGAAGGTAAAGGATTTTTAGCAGTGGAGGCCTTAATTCCCTTGGGGCCCTGTAAGATAGTTTCTGGGTCAGCCGCATGGCTTTTGTATAGGAATTGGTGCGAGTCAGGAACCCGGCAATACCTGTCAGGCTTGACTGGGGCTGGAGGTAAAGAGTCTGGGTTAAGGCAGGACTCCTAATACACATCATCCAGGATATCTAAGACAGGGGGTATAGCCAGAGGCCTGTGCTAAGGGAACCAGAGAAAATCCCTAAGCCTTTTCTTGGAGTCTTGAGTACTCCTGGCCTTCCCAGTGGAAGTGTTCCCTCAAGGTATGCAAGGTTTCCCCAAAAGAGTAATCCTCGGGGGGGGGGGGGAGACAGAGGGGAATGGACTCCTCTGCATCAGAATCTTCAAAAGGGGAGTATGAATGTTCCTGGTCATCAGAATGCTCTGAAATAATGGAAGCCTGGTCCGAGGAGGGGGATTCTTCCTCCACTCTGGTCCTTTTTTCTGGGGGGGGGGGGTTGAGAACCCCTGATAAGAGAAATGAAGTCCTCAGCCATTCTGAGCATCTGCTTTTTAGGCATGGGGCCTTGAGAAGGGCCCTGTGGGGTTTGTTTTTTAGAATGCATGGCTGTCTTAGACTTCGTGAAAGCCTTGATGGAAAAAGAAGAGGAAGGCCTGAAGACACCTTGAGAGGAGGCAGACCTGTCTAAACTCTGAGTTTCACCGCCAAGAGTGGCTTCGGTATCTGTAGTCTGGGTGTGGGCCGAAGAGCCTGCGACATCGAGTACAGAAGACACGCCAATGAAGTGTCGTCGGTAGTCAGGGGCTGCGTACGCGCCTCGCTGAGAACCGGACCACCTGTAGTCGGCTTTGGCGTGGTGTCGGTAGAGGCCGCGGACCTCGTGTGTCGGTCCTTTTCTTTGCGTCTTAGTCAAAACTGGAGTCGGGAGTATCCGACGACATTATGTAGTTAAATTGTTTGCCCAAAAAGTGCTGGGCGAACTCCGCCCGACGCTTAATGGTGCGTTTGTTGAATGTAGCACAAAAACGACAGGCCGAGACGTCGTGGTCTGGGCCCAAGCAAGGAATGCAGAGGGAATGAAAATCCTTATGCGGTATTTGCTTCCCACATGAAATACAATTATTAACTTTGTCTGACATCGGTCTGAGGCAAGAAAAGTTTCCCCAATGGGGTACTTCGCTTTCAAGAAGACTTCTGTTGCAGATATTCGTAAT
Source organism: Protopterus annectens (assembly GCF_019279795.1). NCBI lineage: Eukaryota > Metazoa > Chordata > Ceratodontiformes > Protopteridae > Protopterus > Protopterus annectens. Next base: position 1,968,446,810 of record NC_056729.1, read on the forward strand.
CTCAGGAGCTGGCCGACTGGCACTTGCGAACTGCTTCTGCTTCAGGCACCGCGCGGCAAGAAAGACTGAAGAAAATGGCGTTGGCTGGTTCTTTTATACCCCCTGTCGCACTGATGTCAGGGAAGAAGCGATGACAACCGACGCCGGACCTAGACTTTGGAATTCGGCCGACCGCGGACCCACCTGACGTCAGGAAAACCCATCTGTTATGACTGCAGCTGTATGCACGATGAACATCGGAGGTATCTTCTGCCATTTTGTCTGATAGGGACATGCAGGTATGCCTCCTTGAGGTCTAACGTTACTAGCCAAGCTTTCTTGCCCAACATGGGAAGAAGCTGCTGTGGTGTTAGCATCTTGAATTTGGGTACTTGCAAGAAGGTGTTTAGAGTTGAAAGGTCCAGAATGGGTCTCCAAGCATCGTCCTTTCTGGGGACTAGAAAGCCTTGAGTAAAATCCTTGGCCTTGCTCCTGTGTAGGTACCAGCTGAATAGCTCTCATGTCCATGAGAGCTGTAATTTGTTTGTGTGCCTCTGCCCATTGATTTTGTGGCAGGTTTGGCATTCCTTTTATCCTTGGCAAGGTGTGGAAATGGAATCTGTATCCTTGTGAGATAATGTCTAGGACCCATTTGTCCTTTGTGACGATGCGCCAGTCGTCTGTAAAAAAAAAAATGCTAATTTTCCTCCCAAGGGAGCTGCCAAGAAAGTTTTGCTTGGCAGTTTGAGGTTTAAGTCATTGCGTTTGTCTTCTAGTAGTTTGGGACCTGTCTTCTCCCTTCTGTGTTGCAGTGCCCCATTGGCGATGTTTGTAAGGGATTTGTGCTTGTCCTCTGCCCCTTGGGTGTCTGTATTTACCCCTCTGTGGTCTGTCAAAAGCTGGAAAGTACCAATTTTTTGTTGGCCAATTTCTGCTGAAGCATGGGTGTTGTACCTGTAAGAAATCTTTGACAGTCTGCATAGATTTTGCCTTATCTTCCATTTTCTTTAAAACCTCTTCTGCTTTAACCCCAAATAAGACATCCTGCTGTAAGGGTGCATCTAGTAACTTTGCTTTAACATGATCAGGCAGAGTTTGTTCTTTTAACCAAGCATGCCTACGTATAACAGACCCAGTAACAGCTGCTCTACAGGAAGCTTCCAAGGAATCAAATCCACATTGTAAAGTATGTTTGCCCACCTGTTCAGCTGCATGCAACAGATCCTGCATTTCCTTGAATTCAGACTGCTGAGGGTGCGTGCTCATCTTTTGTTTTATGTGAGACATTAGGAATTGCTGGTATTTCAGTATGTGAAATTGACAATTTAGTGCTCTCATAGCTAGAGTAGCTATCTAGTGCTCTGGAGTCCCTTTCAGAGGGTACAGGATTTTTAGCCATAGAAGCCTTAGCCCCTTTGGGACCCTGGGAGATTGTCTCTGGGTCAGCAACAGGGCTTTTGTAAAGGAATTTATGTGAGTCAGGCACTCTATAATATCTATCTGGTTTGGCTGGAGCAGGAGGCAGAGAATCTGGATTTAAACTAGATTCTAAGTAAACATCATCCACAATGTCTAAAACTGGAGGGATAGCAAGTGGCCTGTGCTGGGGGAGTAAAAGAAACTCTCGGAGCCTTTTCTTTGAGTCGGAGTAGTCCTGACCTTCCCAGTGGAAATGTTCCCTCATGGTATGTAAGGTTTCCCCAAAGGAATAGTCTTCAGGGGGAGAAGCTGAGGGAATGGAATCTTCCGCATCAGAATCTTCATAAGGGGGAAAGGAGTAATTCTGTTCCTCAGAGGAGCCTGAGGAAACAGACACTTGATCAGAGGAGGCATAATCCTCCTCCTGTCTAGGCCTTTTGTCTGGGGGGGGGGGGGTTGGGAACCCCTGAATAAAGAAATCAAATCTTCAGCCATTTTAAGCATCTGTTTCTTAGGCATGGGGCCTTGAACTGGAGACTGATGTGCAGTCTTTTTTGGTTTTAGAGGAGTCTTAAGCTTAACATAAGATTTTATGGTGGGAGTAGTCGGACTGAAGATACCTTCTGTAACCGAAGGTGTTTCCACAGCACCGGCTTCTTCTTCTGTAATGTTGTCGGTAAGGCCTAAAGAAAATGGCTGCGTCGGCCTAGAACTCTCCGCTTGAGAATCTGAAGCGGTCTGGGGTTCCAATTCTGCGGTCGCCAGGGGCTGCATAGGCACCTCACTGAAAACCGGAGAACCGGCAACCAGCCCAGCCGAGGCCTCGGAGTCTGGCTTGGATCTAGGCTGCCTGTCTTTATCTTTGCGTTTTTTTATGCACGCCGGTAGTCGGTTGCTCCGACGGCATAGTGTAATTAAATTTCCTACCAAAGTAGTGTCATGCGAAATCAAAGCGTCGCTTTATAGTTCGCTTATTGAACCTAGCACCAAACAGACAACCAGTGACGTCGTGGTCTGGGCCTAGGCAAGGTATACAATAAGAATGAAAGTCCTTATGAGGTATTTGCTTCCCACAAGAAATGCAACTGTTAACTTTTTCTGACATCGGACTGAGGCAAGAAAAGGTTCCCCAACGGGGTACTTAGCTTTGAAGACTTCGGACTGAAATTCGATTCGAAAATCTCAGGTGTCGGCCGACCAGCACTTGCGAACTGCTTCTGCTTCGGGCACCGCACAGCAAGAAAGACTGAAGAAAATGGTGTTGGATGCCTCTTGTATACCCCTGGCGCACTGATGTCAGGGAAGAAGCGACAGCAACCGACGCCGGACAAAGACTTTGGAATTCAGGCCAACTGTGGGACCGCCTGACGACAGGATAACCCAAGTGTGATGACTGCAGCAGGGTAACACGATGAACATCTGACTACTAGCTTAACGGAAGCATCGTTGGTAGGTTTGGACCTGTGCGGTTTGTCTCCGTCTTTATCTTTACGTTTTTTTTTCAGAAGATTTGTCGGATGGCTTACCGAAGCCATATCGGAATTAGAGGACTGTAAGCAAAAATATCTAGCTACAATAAGGGCCCAAAGATGGATAGTTCTGGCACTGAACACAGCACAGAAGCGACAACGGGAGACATCATGGTCTGGACCTAAACAAGTGACGCATTAAAAATGAAAGTCTTGGTGTGGTATTTGCTTTCCAAAGGCGAGACAATTATTAACTTTTTCTGACATCGGTTAGTGCAAGTAAAAAGGATCCCCAACGGGGTACTTAGATTAGAAGCCTTCAACTTCAATTCGGCAGGCGAAACTCAGGTAGAGGCCGACCGGCACTCGTGCAAACTGCTTCTGCTTCGGGCTCCACAGCAAGAAAGACTGATGTAATGGCGTCAGCTGCCTTACTTTATACTACTGATAACCTGACACTAGTCATGAAGCTACAGCAACCGACGCAGAAATACTAAGCCTCTGGTATTCAGGCCGGCCGAGGGCTACCATGGCAGGGATAACCCAAATGTGATGTCTGCAACAGTGAAAGATGAACATCATGAATTTTTCATGGATTCCTGTGACAATTACAAAACTGTGGAACCTAATATTTAAATCACTGTCCAGAAATCAGATGCACAGACCCTGAGGAGCTACTACTACAACACTGATGCTTTCTAACAGGATAGAACCAACCAACCAAACCACTGTTGAGCCATATTTTTTATACCCACAGCAAAATACCAAAAGATGCCCAACAATATCAACCAGGAGAGGCAGGGGAGAGGACATAACTGCAGATGGAATTCATTTTCACACCGATTTTTTTTTTTTTTTTTTTTTTTTTTTTTTTTTTTAACAAAAGTGGATGTCTTGATGGAACTTGGGGGTGTCATGCCTTACCCAGGGGGTATATTAAATATTTTTATGATAAAAACAACTTCAAAACTTATAATTACACCCCTTTAACCATCAGAAACCTCCACTATGGTCTCTTCAAAAAGGGGTTTACTTTCATTCCCTCTCAAAAGTTCAACCTAGTGGCGGTATCAAATGATACACACAGACTCAACTTGGCCTTGTAGTTTAAAAACAATGAAGGTGAATACCGGTATGAAGTTTGCTTTTAAAAAAAAAAGTACATTCAATCCACCCCTAAACCCAGTGGTCCAGTTATTCAAAAAAGAATGTGGCACTGACATAAGAAAGTTACATGACTAATTTTGAATATCAATTTTTAACACAAGTCTCCAACAACTCACACTGTTGAAATAATGGTCATCCGATAAGTCCACAAGACTCATGAAACCTGATAAATGGGGTGGGGTGGTGATAATGCAGAGCAATGACTATGTGGGGAAATGCTACATATGTTGAATGACTGTGACAACTATTCTGTTGTCTCTCTGCATGAAATCAATGTAGCTTACAGTAAGATTGTGGCTTGTGGACCTGTTACTGACTGATATTACTGGCATTGGTTCTTACTTACTACTCATCTCAGAATACCAAAGATCTACAACAGCTTAAATAATCCTCACACTAAGGACCTACTGTTGTGGCAGGGGTTCAAAAGCAGAATCACTTGCTACGTTTATTGACTTCAAACTAAAAGAAACACCACTGAAAGATTTTATCATACACTGAAATATTCCTGTAAATTTTTGCATGAAGTCAAAAATGTGGAATCATCTGTGGATACCATCTTAGTGACTACTGATAAAGACCTTTTTTAGTCGCACCACATGATCTAGGTTTAATGTGGTTCAAGGAGGCTTTAATGGGGGATGCCTCCCTTTCAGCCAGGGACATTAATATGCTAGAAGAAACAATGCAGACTGTTACACCAAAAATAACCACCAGGAAATTTGGCGAGAAATTTGCAGTCACTTATTCCAAAAAATAATACATCATGGACTTCAAGAAATTCACAACCACTTTATTTCATACACTAAGCACTTTCATCCCAAACAGACAAGGGGCTTCTGAGTAAAAACCATCACTTACACACAAATATTTAAATATTAGAGCAACCAATCAATGACATGAATAAATTCATCACAATGACAGATTTAACCTACTACAAGGTGCTGAAAAAAGTGTGTGTGTGTGTGTGTGTGTGTGTGTGTGTGTGTGTGTGTGTGTGTGTGTGTGTGTGTGTGTGTGTGTGTGTGTGTGCGCGCGCGCATAATAACCAATGAATATTATATCAAAATATATTACATACAAGTACATAAACACTCTTGAAATCAAACTTTTTTAAAGCACGTCAGCTCCACGTTTTTTATTTGCATTTTTAAACAGTGTTCAGTTGATAACCTTTGTACTTCTGAAGAAGTTTGACTATTAAATAACTTTAAAATGAACTTGACAACGAATGAAAGCGCTTAAACACAAGTGCTTCATTTTATTTCAAATTTATTTCAAGTTTTCTTACACTGTTGTCTTGGACGTTTTTTATTGCTGGATTAAAAGATTCCAACTACTGGATTAAAATATTTCAAAGCTACTACACGAAGTGGAGTGATTTTTCTTTCATATCCAAAATGTTTTATGGATTTATGTATGTAATTTTGTGTGTGTGTGTGTGTGTATGTATATATATATATATATATATATATATATATATATATATATATATATACACATACACACACACACATATATACATATATATATATATATATATATATATATTTATCAATATTCATTATTATGCATATATTTACATTTTTTCAGCACCTTTTAGCAGGTTAAATGTGAATGGCACATTTTTTACTCGTATTAATTATATGATTGTGCTTGGTTTTATTTAATGAATTATTCTGATGAATTATTCATGAGGACGTTGTTGACTGGTAGCTCCAACATTTAAATTAGTGTGCAGGTGTTATTAAAATCACTTAATATGTGCAGTAAATAAAGTGATTGTGAATTTCTTGCTGCCATCCATGATGTATTATTTTTTTTAATAAGTAACTACAAATTGCTCACCAAATTTCCTAACTGTTTTTGATGTTATACTACTATAGTGTATTTTGGTTCCTAACAATTTTGTTACCTCTGAAGGCGAATTTTACCACCAGATTATTGGGGTAGCTGTAGGGGTAAGCATGTGCCCTTGTACATGCTAATTTAGTCTTGTGGTACTGGGAAACCAATTGTGTAGTTTCTAGCTCCTACAGAAGCCACCACAAAGTTTACTTCAGGTACCTAGATGACCTTTAATTTTTTGGCAAGGTACTTAACAGATGCTACATCAATTTATATGGTTTCTGTAACACACTACTTACTTCCTACATTTCACTTACAGCTTTGTATAGGGCAATATCTCTCCTACCTAGATGTTTGACTACATAAGAATGTTCTCTACGCTGCTATTCCTCCAATATCTACAGCAAACAGACTTTTTCAAATTCGTATTTACATGACAGGTGTTGCCACCCTCAAAAAAACAGCCAGGTAAAAGGCCAGATGATTTGTCTCTCTAGATTAATTTCAGACTATGTCTGCACTGAGTTGACCAACCTAAGTGATATATTTGGGGAGAGGGGCTACCCTGTTGGTCTTTCTTGCTGACACCATGAGATATGTGCAGGAAGAGAGGGCATTTGTACCCACTCTCAAAGGTGGTAAGTAGTGATGAAGTTGGGGGCATGAACCTCTCAATCTGCCAATTTCGAGAGATTTATGACTAACTTAAGTAATAATGTGTACGACATCAAAAGTAATCCATACTAACTCCAGAACTACTTATTTTGACAGCACTAGAGACACATTAGGTACTGCCCCTTGATTTATTTACAAGAGAGGGGCCAACATCAACATTGTACTGGAGTTTAAAGAACAGCTTAATAACTAGCATAGAGCTGGGCGGGACCAAAAAAAGTGTTCACTGCAAGTTATGTAGTTTTATTAATTTCAGTAGGTGTAATGAAATATTGTAGCATTAGGGGTTAACATTTGGACACGTCAGGGCAAACTGTGATGCTAGAGCACTTGTATATTTAGCTAATTGTTCATCCTGTGATGCATTCTACATTGGCAAAACTGAACACAGCATAAGGGAAAGGTTATTATTAGCATGTTTAGAGCATCAGAAAGGGTTCAACTAACGCATTCAGTAAACTGAACACAGCATAAGGGAAAGATTGTTATTAGCATGTTTACAGCATCAGGAAGGGTTCAACTAATAACGCATTCAGTAAACATGCTGGTTGCTGCAAGATGTTTTCCGAGTTAACTTTCATAGTGCTGGAAAACATTAACATGACTTTGGGCAGGGGAAGCTGGGAAACATTTGTGGAATACCGTGAGTTCTACTGACAGCTCAGACGATGCCAACCATCCTCAGGTTTAAATGCATCTATCAGTATTGCTAGTGTTCTGAAAATGAAGGCAATGAGGAATGTAAATTAACGTTTTGATGTTACAATATTTACTTGTGTTTAACCAAAAAGAAAAAGTTAATCATTGTATATTACTTTGTGTTTAAAGAGATCATATGATTTTACTGCAGAATGTTTTTAATCACATTTCTTAGCATATGACTTGTCACATGATCACTGCATATTTAAAATGGAGCATGTCTTAAAGCTTTACTTTTTGAAGAAGTCTTTTTTTTGTTTTTTTTAAGACAAAAGCGCTTAAACAAAGCTTCAATAAAGTAAGTTCTCTGGTGAGGCTATAGCCTGCTTTTGCTCTATGGATTCCGGTTTTCTTTCTGTTACGCTGTGAAGCTACTTCTGTTTTTTCTTGGTTAAATAAATAGATTTTTACATAAAAGCACAGCTTTCGCATGTGTGCAAGAGACTGTGACTCAATGCCTGGATGGATCCCTACAAAACCATAACTTTATAAAATTAATGACACACCAGTTACATTGAAAATGGCCTTATCACCAAAAAAAAAATCAACAACTGATGCACCATTAACAGCATCTATTACAATACTTCTCAACTTTGCTCAAACGATTACACAACAGACAGTAATAAAACTATGGCTTTAAAGTTACACAAGGGTTAAAGAAGTAATAGTTACACGAAGATGTTTTTCATCATAAATAAGCACCTTTAATATGAGAGTTCCAGCTGCAGGGCAAGCAGAACTGTCTTCTGGACACTAGGGCAGCTTAACAGCTCTTTTTCCTCACAGCATATTTCACTCCATCCATTCCTGGTTTCAACCCAGCCCCAAAAACAAAGTACAGCATAAACCTTCCAGTTCTTTCATGACGTGGCAACAAAACTTGTAAAGCCAAAAATGGCACACCTTTGGATAGGCATATGTAGGACTCAGCATGAAACTGCACAAGAAAACAGGTTAATAAGGATTGTGTGTGTCGTACAGCCACTCCTTATGCTTTAAAATGAACCATTACAATAAGCGCCTCAAAACTTCTATAGCTTTTTTAAGACACTCTAAATGCAGACAGTATTCCTACCAGTACAGACGGATTCTTTCAGGTAAAAGACCTTATGCAGAAATACCCTTCAGAAATAAATACACATCCAAAGGAAATTCTACATAGAAAAGAAATTTCACTTGATGTTTACTTAATGTACGAACAAAGATCATGCAACAGCTGCAGAAAGTACAGTTTTGTACCTACCATAAATGTAGAAGTTAGAGTGTCTTCACTGCTGCAGTCATTACACTTGGGTTATCCTGCCGTCAGGCGGTCCCGCAGTCGGCCAGAGTTCCGAAGTCTTGGTCCGGCGTCGGCTGCTGTCGCCTCCCCCCTGACATCAGTGTGTCAGGGGTATATAAGAAGCAGCAGACGCCATTTTCTTCAGTTTTTTTTGCCCCAGATGTCAGGTGCCCCCAAAAAGATAGGCAATACATATTGCTTACAAAACATACAATAAGGTAAAAACAAAACCTTCAGTAACCAGCAAATACACCACATAGGTAGTATAGTGTAAAAAGGTATAGATAAGACCCAGCTAAGAAAGAGGGGATGACGGGTGGGTAACCAGGACTGCAGCAGTGAAGACACTCGAACATCTACATTTATGGTATGTACAAAACTGTACTATGTTCGTGTTTCACTGCTGCAGTCATTACACTTGGGTTGAATCCCAAAGCCGAGTCAGGGTGGCTGGTTCTATAGAGGATTTGGTGTGGCTATGAGGCCCTGCAGCACTGCAGTGGCAAAGCCAGCTCTGGATCTAAAGTAAAGAGGCAAGTGGTAATGCTTGGTAAAGGTGTGCACTGAACTCCAAGTTGCAACTTCCAAAATGTTTTTGGTAGGTACTCCTCTAAGGTAGGCAGTAGAAGTGGCAGTTGCCTTGGTGGAATGTGGCCTGATGTTAGATGGCACAGGTTTCCCATGCTGTGTGTAGCAGAACCGGATACAATGTCCTATCCACTTTGAAATGGTCTGCTTTGAAATAGCTTTTCCCTGTGATCCTGCAGCATATGATACAAACAATTGTTCAGTTCTTCTGAAAGCTTTTGTTTTGTCCAAGTAGAAGCGTAATTGCCTGTGTATGTCCAAGGAGTATAGAAGTCTCTCCCCTTTATTCTGGGGATTTGTATAAAAAGTTGGTAAGTGAATAGTTTAGTTAAAAGCTGGATACCACCTTAGGCATAAAAGAAGGGTTTGTTCTTAAAGAAACCCTGTCTTGGTGAAAAATGATGAAAGGCTCCACTGCCTTTAGTGCCTGTAACTCTGAGACTCTTCGTGCTGAGGTTATTGCCAAGAGCAGAGCAGTTTTCCATGATACATATTTTAATTCTGCTGAACTGGCTGGCTCAAAAGGAGGTAAAGTGAGCTTTTCCAAGACAAAATTAAGGTCCCAAGTAGGTGGTAGTGCTCTCCGGGGCGGTCTTATGTTTTTAGCCCCTCTGAGGTACTGCTTTATCAATGGATGAGAGAAAATAGGAGGATCTGTGTTGTAATGGGCCGAGATGGCAGAGGCGTGGATCTTAATGGATGAAAAGGATAGCCCTTTGTCCAGCATCTCAGTTAAATATTGTAGTATCTGAGGAATGTTAGGGACAAGAGGGTCAAGGCTTTGAGCCTGGTTCCAGGCACAGAATCTCTTCCACTTTTCTGAATAAGATTTCCTGGTGCTAGGCCTCCTGGCCTCCAAAATGACATCCATAACAGCTTTAGAGAGAGGTGTTGTCTGTTTGGCTAATGAATCTGCCATGCAGCCAGATTTAAGGTTTTGAGCTAACTGTGCAGGATCTGATTGTTTTGTCGAGTCAGTAGGTGTGGAATTTGAAGCAAAATCCAAGGTGGGCCTTCAGCCAAGTTCTTTAAGATTGGGTACCAATGCTGGTGTGGCCGGTATGGAGCAATCAGAATCATCTCTGGTTTTTCTTGTCTGGCTTTTAGGAGTACCTCTGAAAGGAGAGGCAGAGGTGGGAAGGCATAAACCTTTAGGCTTTTCCAGCTGAACGAAAGAGCATCCACTTTCCATGCTTGTGTGTGATAAGTCCTTGTGCAGAATTTTTGTAGTTGGCAATTCAATGGGGAGGCAAAAAGATCTATGTCCGGGCACCCCCATTTTTGCATTATCATGCTGAAGACTTGTGGATTTAATTTTCACTCGTGAGGATCCATGATGTTTCTGCTTAAGTCGTCTGCCAGAGTATTTTTCTTTCCTGGCAGGAATTGTGCTTGCAGATGAACTTGATAAGTTAGGGCTGTGTTCCACAAGGTCATGGCTTGTCTGCATAGGGGGTAAGAATGAGTGCCCTCTTGCTTATGTACCACATTACTGTGGTGTTGTCTGTGTTTAATAATAATTGTCCTGGATGCAGAAGGTCCTTGAAAGCTGTTAGGGCATTTTGTACAGCCAACATCTCTTTTTGACTGATGTGAAGATACATTTTGTCTGTGGTCCATTTGCCCTGAATACATTTTCCTGTCATGTGTGCTCCCCAGGCGTAATCCAAAGCATCTGTTGTGAAAGTCTGCCTGGCTGTGGGAAGAGTGAAAGGCTGACCCTTGTTGAGGTGACATGCCTGTGCCCATCATCGAAACTCCTGTTGTAGGTAGGGAATTAGTGGTATTATGGTTTCCAAGCTGTGAGAGTGTTGAGTCCAAACACTTTTTAGGTACCATTGTAGTTTCCTCATATGCAGTCTGGCATATGGAATTAGCAGTATGCAGGATGCCATGAATCCCAAGGCCTGCAGAATTTTTCTTGCAGGGAGTTGGGACTTTGTTGCCATCAATTGAAAATACTGAGTCAGTTGTCCTTGTTTGCCTGGTATGAGATAAGCCATCTGGGCCATTGCATTTAAGTTGGCACCCAGGAATATTATCTCTTGTGAGGGCACTAGTTTTGACTTCTTTTCATTTACTGTGTACCCTAGGCAAAAGAGAAACCTTTTTACAAACACCAGATGCTTTAGAAGAATGTCCTTGCTCTCTGCTTGAATCAGGCAGTCGTCCAGGTATGGATATATTTCAATTCCTTTTTGTCTGCAAAATGCAATTACTGGTGCCAGGCACTTTGTGAAAACCCTGGACGCAGTAGATATGCCAAAGGGCAGTGCAGAGAATTGGTAGTGCATTGAACCTGCTATGAATCTGAGGTATCTTCTGCAAGACTGCCTGATTGGGACATGCAGGTAAGCCTCTTTTAGGTCCAAAGTTACAAGTCAAGCCTTCTTGCCCAGCATGGGCAGTAGCTGCTGTAGAGTCAACATCTTGAATTTTGGAACTTCCAGAAACGTATTTAGTATAGACAGGTCCAGTATTGGTCTCCAGGTTTTGTCCTTTCTGGGTACTAGGAAAAGTCAGGAGTAAAATCCTTGCCCCTGCTCTTGTTGTGATACTTGCTGAATGTAATTGTAATTTGTTTTTGTGCCTCTGCCCAATGATTGTGTGGCAGGTCTAGCATACCTTTTGACCTTGGTAGAGTGTGAAAATGGAACCTGTAGCCTTGGGACACTATGTTCAGGACCCATTTGGCTTGGGTAACCATTTGCCAATTTGATGAAAAAAGTGCTAGTTTTCCCCTTAAGGGGGCTGCCAAAAGAAAAGTGTTTGGATCTGGTAGTGGAAAGTCATTGGGACGGTTTCCTGTAAGGTTGTGATTTGTCTTCTCCGCTTTTGGAGGTAGGAGCACCCCATTGTTTAGGCCTGTATGAGCCTTGGGGCTGAGATCCGCCTCTGGGACGCCTGTATCTGCCTCTTTGTGGTCGGTCTGACACTGGAAAGGACCCAATTTTTAGAAGGTCAGTTCCTGCTAAACCTGGGTGGCTGTACCTGTAAGAAATCCTTGACCGTCTGCATGGATTTTGCTTCATCTTCCATTTTTTTCAACACCTCTTCTGCTTTAATCACAGAACCTGTAACTGCGGCCCTGCAAGAGGCCTCATGTGAATCATAACCACATTGCAAAGTATGCTTTCCCACTTGTTCAGCTGCATGCAATAAATCCTGCAATTCCTTGTTCTCTGAACATTCAGTATTTGTCAACAATTTCTGTTTAAGCAGTGACATTAAATATTGCTGATATTTAAGCATATGAAACTGACAATTTAAAGCCCTTACAGCTAGGGTAGCAGAAATGTAGACTTTTTCCCCCATATGTCTAGAGCCCTAGAATCCCTATCAGAGGGGACAGGGTTTTTTTTGCAGTGGAAGCTTTAACCCCTTTGGGACCCTGAGATATAGTTTCTGGGTCAGCTGCGGGGTTTTTATATAGGAATTTATGAGAATCCGGGACTCTGTAGTATCTGTCTGGCTTAGCAGGTGCATGGGGTAGAGAAGTCAGGGGACAGGCCGGACTCTGAAAATACATCTACAATGTCTAGAACAGGTGGAATAGCAAGGGGTCTGTGTTGAGGAAGTAGCAGGAAGTCTCTGAGCATTTTCTTAGATTCAGAATAATCTTGGCTCTCCCAGTGGAAATGCTCTCTCATGGTATGCAGTGTTTCCCCAAAAGAATAATCCTCAGGAGGAGAGGCTGAAGGTATGGATTCTTCAGCATCAGAATCCTCATAGGGAAGCATGGAGTAATCCTGTTCAGAAGAGGAATTAGAGGAAATAGAAACCTGATCAGAAGAATCATACTCTGTCTCCTGGCTAGGCCTCTTATCAGGAGGGGGATGGGAGCCCCTGATCAAAGTAATTAGATCTTCGGCCATTTTGAGCATCTGTTTTTTAGGCACGGAAGTCTGAGCAGGAGAATGCTGTACTTGTTTCTTTGTCTTTAAAGCTGCTTTAGTCTTTGAAGCTGAAGATGGCTTAATATATAGTTGGGTAGGTCTGAAGACACCCTCAGAAGCCGATGCCTGCTCAGCGGCTCCAGATCCATCTGAGGGAATGATTTCTGAGTGCCCAATACTTTGAGTATCCAGAGGTCCAGTCGGCTCCACGTGGGAGTCGGAAGCGGCCTGTGGCTCTGAGGTAGCGGGTGCCAGGGGCTGCAAAAGCGCCTCACTGAGAACCGGCGACGGACCTAGCAGAGGCCTCGTCAGTTTTGGACCTCGGATGCCTATCCTTTTCCTTGTCCTTGCGTTTTTTGTAAAACTCCGGTTGTCGGCTGGTCCAACAGCATTATATAATTAAATCTTCGGCCAAAGTAATGAAATGCAAAATCGAACCGACGCTTGATAGTGCGTTGGTTAAATCTAGCACAAAACTGACAGCTGGCAACATTGTGATCAGGGCCTAGGCAAGGAATACAGTAAGAGTGAAAATCCTTATGAGGTATTAGCTTCCCACAAGAAATACAATGGTTAACTTTTTCTGACATCGGTCTGGAACAAGAAAAAAAGTTTCCCAAACGGGATACTTAGCTTTAATGAAGACTTCGGTTCTGAAATTTGGATTTAAAAATCTCAGGAGTCGGCCAACTGGCACTTGCGAGCTGCTTTTGCTTTGGGCACCGCGCGGCAACAAAGACTGAAGAAAATGGCGTCGGCTGCATCTTTTATACCCCTGGCGCACTGATGTCAGGGAAGAGGCGACAGCAACCGACGCCGGACCTAGACTTTGGAATTCTGGCAGATTGAGGGTAGCCTGCCACTAGGATAACGCAAGAGTAATGACTGCAACAGTGAAACACGAACATTAACAAAGGAATCAACCAAAGTACGGACGATGATGGATGTATTTTTTTTCCAATGCTGAAGTCAGAAGTAGCTTTATATTTGGAAGAGGTACATGCAAGTTGAAGGGACTTCTTCATATGTACTAGAAAACAGGTCTGGCAGGGCCCAAAGAATACAATTATCCTCTGTTCCAGCCCTGCCCTGGCTATATGCCTGACTAATCAACATATGTATGGGTATAAAGAAAACCCTTCAGCCACGGAGCCACAAAGACATCTTCCACTGTCCAGTTGCTGGATGCGGTGGCTGAGAATAACTTCTCACCTTTGCTATTAGTAACAGAGGTGAAGTCATACAGACACATTCCACCCACCTCTGGAACACTGTGGTACATATTTTATAAACTGTCAAGGGGAGACAGAAGGCTTTGAGTTAGTCTGTTCTCTAAGCAATTTAGTTTGCTGGGGTTAAGTGCCACTCTCTGCAGGCAAACCAACTGTGAGGCATTCTGTCAGCAGGAAGATCGGCCTTTGAGAAAATGAGGAATTAACTCTGTTAAGGCCAAGATAGCCTTTCCCTGCCAGGAAAAGTTATGGAAAAAGAGCGTCTGCCAGTGACTACAGGTCCTGTGCAGTATAAAGACAGACTAAAAAAAGGTGGCACCTAAGGTGATCTGAGCTACCATTGTTTTACTGCAAACTATACATCTATCAAAAGATGCAGTGGTAAAGTCCCAAAGAAATTGTACTATGAAGAGCTCTGGCTAATCCCATCTGGGTGGACAAATACAGCCCCACTGCAAGATTCTCATATACATCTTTGCAGCACATCAATTACTGCTCTCATTTCCCCAGCACAGGAAGAATACCTCAAGAGAAGGCAGACTGTAGTAGCCACACAGCTGATGCCACATGTACAATGTTATAGTGAGGGAGATGAGGAAGACTTTGAATTTGAATGCAGCTGGATGGCAGTCAAAAAAAATAACACTCGATAAGAAAAGACTGATTTGCCCTGGTCTACTCTACTGCTATCTTGACCAAAGTGGCAAATACATAGCACACTTGACCCAAACTAATGGGTTTTAAGGTGCAGGCCACAAAGGGTTGGCTGGTGCTCTAGGAAGAGGCACATTTAAAGAAAGTAAATGCAATATATGCCACCATTGCCACTGATGTAAACTCTACAAAGAAGGGAAAGATATGCTAAGGAGTAAGGTTCTGAACTGACAAAGATTAGGAGCACTTCCAGTAACAAAGGAACTTCTTGTCACTTTCTCCTGACCTCTATGTGCAGACAGGCATCTTGGGGTGAAAAAAGCACATCATGTGAGGTCCTATATAACGGAAAAGTATGATGGAATGGAGACGGACTACTGAAACGTCTGCATTCCAAAGAGAGTATAAAGTCACTTAAGACTAAGCTTGACTTGACATCTCCTTGATCTGTTCAGAACAGTATCCTGTTCCCTCATCATCATCAAGCTGGGTGTTTTTTTTCTGCGAGAGAGACATGCAACCTCTACTGGGCTGGCTACCATCTGGTTTAAAGGAACATTAGAAAAGCTCAAAAAAGTGTGAGGAAGAGGTGGGAAAAAAGTTCAAGTTACAGCTCCGACTCACCATCTTTAACTGAAATGATCGAGCACCATGCTATCACTGTCCACTTCCTGTGCTGGAAGGAAGTTAGGAAGAGAGTCAGGACTGTTAAGCAGATTCCTAAAAAGGGGTTCTTATGCTTCCTCATTATGAATGACAACCTTGAAAAACCTGTCCCAGCCCTCAAGGGAGGGGAGGATTTACAAGCAGCGGATTGCTGCTCTTTGGTCAGTCATTTCAAGAACTTTCACAACCAAGGTACCTTCTGACTCAGTTGTAACGTTAAATGCATCCTTTTGAGTGAACAGAAAAAGCAGAAAGGATTGACTTCTTTGCACTCTAAGTAATTATCAGTTTCAGACCCAAACAGTGAAGGTTCTCTGAAAGGCTTGTTTTTAAAAGCTGTAACACTCTCAAAAAAACAGTAGAGGCACATGAAAGTGCTGGCTCCTGCTCACTCCACCAGCAACATTGTAACCAAGCAGCACTGTCTGAAAACTTAAAGTAGGTGTAGCTACCACCTCAACTTATAAGCATTCTTTTGCCTCTGTACCTTCAGCTGCCTCATTTAACACGGCATGCTAAGTTGGGTGCGTGTCTGCTACTTCAGTGCCAGCACACAGGATATGAACATCTACTTCCCTAGGTAGTCCAGAACCTTAAGACTCCCCTGTCCAGCCAATGACCAGCAGAGACTAAGGCAAAGGACTGAGCTTTACTGTAGACATCATCTGACCAGGGTAGCAATTCTCTTAGATACCATAACACCAAGGGAAATAAAATGTCTTACTCAACTTAAGTGAAAAGGTAGCCAAACTGGCTGTGTAGCCACAGTTTTGCACCATGAAGACCATCAGATAAACACCACAAGTGCTTCTACCAAAGTAGGTCTAGGTATTAACTACGCATACCTGGTTGTAGGTGATTTTGAGGGGGAATACATATCCTGGGTCCATTATCCCTTCTACCTCATGGTTTTATAACTTTCTCAAAACCGGGATCCTTGAAGGAGAGGGGGGAGGAAGTAGAAGATGCCTCTTTGTACATGTTCAAGGATGAACTTTCATACTACGTTTCCAAATCACTGGGCAGAGAGATGGAGACTTGGGAGGGCATCCTACTCTTCCTCAAAGACCATTAAGTAGCCAAAAAAAGGGGCACACACTCGTATGTAAATGCTGAGCAAGTACTGTACAAGGTGGGCTGACAGAGTCAGCACACACAGAATTTTGGAATGCAACATGGATGAAATACAACATGAAGGGCTCCTGAAGCCCTTTAGGGAGGGGAGAATGATAAACCTAAAGACCACTCAGATGGTATGAAAGAGTACTAGATAGGGCTTCTACGCAGAAGAGCTGGAACTGCCCTGGTACTGTAGCCAGAATATGCACTGGCTACTGTGAACCATAGCTGGTAAACAGCTGCGGCACTGACTCAGACTGGATGTCTGATGCCTTGTAAGGGTCCCAAACCAGGGATCTAGAAATCAATATCTGGGCTAATGGAATGAACAGCAGAGCTGGACTGAGTTCCAGGGTGAATGCATGCTTGTGTTAACTTCATATGACGAGTTAATATAATACTGGGAGTGTTATTAACTCTAGGAACCTAATGTGAGGCAGTTGTACTTGGGAAGACAAGACCAGGTAACTGTCAATCTACCATTAGGAGTAACGTCATGGTGGCCCAATTTAGAGTCTAACATATGGCACTCTAAAGTGTGAATTAGTCAAAAGCCGGGGCTGTACCACTGTAACCATTTCCACCAGCTTAGCAAAATCATTACAGACTGGTACTAGCATTCATGAACAAGAATCAAACGAAAATGTGATCCCTATGACAAGTCGGCAGTATGTGAAGTAGAAAGCTACATAAACAATGGACAATTTCAGACTAAAATAAGAAATACTGTACAGTGACTACAAGCAGTGAGAATGTACACCTGTGTAAGAACTTAAAACAAAAACAGATGCCCATTTTATTTTTAAGAAGGGTCTGCAAGTTGATAGAAAAATAAAGATTAGATAATGACTTACGCTGATGCTGGGTGTGTACCATCAATGAAATCTTGACAAATTTGACAGAATTCAAGAAAAGTGTTCAGACCTAAACAAACTACACTCAACCAGTAACTGAATTTTATTTGCCACAAGAGCAGTTATCTTTTGAAGTCTGACTGGCCCGGGGTAACAGTCAGAGACAACAGGTCAACAAAGTTGCGAACATATCCCTGTTCTCCAAGAGGCACAGTCCTGTTTGTTCAAACTACCAAACTGTCTTAAAATAAGATCCTACAATGTTATCAAATAAGGACTTGTTTGCAAGAGTTACAGGTCATAGGACATATTGCAATAGCTTTAGCCATCTCGTCTAATATGGAGTAATATGACAGGGAGACATTTCCTGACTGTCAACTGGAACAACGGTCCTGTCACAAAATTAAAACAGTGTAAAAACTAATTTCAGGAAAGCAACAACCATTTGATGAAAAATGCTCAGTATATGTAATCAGAATATTCCGCATTCTACATGGAATGAACCATGGACTCCCAGCATTCCATACAGTTGTCAGTGCCACAGGACCAATGTGAAGCACATATCTTCACAGGTTCATTCACAGATGTGTACTAGGCTAAAAACCACAAACGCCTTTTTAAGCCTAAGCATGCATCCCAAACCTGTGACATGTTCTGGTACCCTTGATAACTGTAAGCAGGGGCTTGGTAGATGCAAAATTTACAGGCTGCCTGTGTCCATTGGAGACATAGGTGTCAAATCAGGGATGAATTTCCTGTTCCCTATGCAATTCTCACAAGTTACATTTGAACTTGTTTAGGGAGGAGCTCTTTCACATGGGTCTCTCTATGAGAACAGTTGAATGTACAGTTCACTACCACAATTAAGAATTAGAATTCAATAAGTAATTAAAATTCAACACGACATTTCTTGGAAAAGCAGGCACTGCCTGCAATACACATACCTGGCTTGGTACCTAGTCAACTGATGCTCTGACTGCATCTTTATTCCCTTAAACATATTTCACACAAGGAGACACACAGACCATCTGTCATTGAGGCACGATTCATGTCTTTATAGTATTATCTCATTACTCATGGACGGACAAAGGTTACAGCTTAGTCTGCCAGAGAATCAACTGATTTACAAACACTTAAGCCCTGGCACTGTTTCAGCTTTCACAGCATCCTGCCAGCCCATAAACCAATAATGAAATCCTCCTAATCATGTTTTCTCCTTTATGATGCTCTGTAATCCTTGGTTTAATTCAAACGCCAATAGGGAAAACAAATACTTGCTGCACTGAATCACTACTCTGTATCACTGTCCCTTTCACCCAAGATTTTTTGCCTTAAATAAAATCACCCAAGAATTTGTCTTAAATAAAAACAGATTTGCAATGTAATTTTTAAGAGTTCTAACTGTGGGTGTGAAGCATGGGACTTGACAGATTAGCACTTCAGCTCAGAACGTGCTTAGCAGTTCCCAAACACCATAATTGTGTATTTTCTCACATTTTAGTGGTGTTAAGTATAACTCAGGCAAATACAGTGCATTTTTACAAATGACTACATTTACTTTGACACATACTAATTACTGTAACAGTAAATTTACAGCCTGCAGCAGTCCGTAATACAGCTTAGAGTGGTTTTAGGAATGAAAGTGAGCTTCCCAAAAATACAGCATCTTCCTAAACACACACATGGAAAATGGATTTTATTTACCACAAGAACTGCTAAATAAAATGCTGCAGACTACATAAACAGTAACGCAAGCCTGCTTTCAAATAAAAATGGCATGATCTTTCAGAAAAAAAAGACATTAGAAAGACAACTTCCTCCAGATAGAGAGACTACAACAACATTTTAAACTACTAAACAGAAAATGTGTGTGATCCCGAAACATCTGATTTAATTTGTTGCAGTAGAGTTAATCATTTTTTTTGCTTAACTGTAAAAAACTTGAAAAAGCAAAATGAAAAGGGATTTTTTTTGTTTAATGCATTAAGTTTAAGGAAATCATGAATCACCAGTCCAGTTTCGAGAAACTGTATGATTTGCCCAGCCCTTAGCAATTACCTTAACTTCTTTGTGCTATGCAGTCACTTCAAAAAGGATTTCTGATCTCAAGTGAGGCTGTTTAGTTAAATAATTTTTCCTTGTCTATCAAGAAAGGAAAACCTGGGAAATAATATTAAATTCCCATTCTTCAGCTTTATAGGTAGATACCAGGCTGGCTCCCCTTCTGGGCCATTTTAAGTCTAATCAATTTCTCAAAGAGAAGAATAAAAGTTTGTACCTTGTGTCTGAGAGGTAATCGCCTTAACCATTATTCCAACCCTTCCCCCTAACATTTCTGTCAGTGTTCAGTGAAATATCCCTTAGCTCATTCATGATGTCAGCAGTTGATGTTTTTCACTCATTACTGCCTTTAAACCTGACCATGAATGCCCCAGCAAGCCTTCCAGATGTTTTGTCAATGAAAGCCATTTGCTACCGCCGAAACATCTGCCTGCCATCCAGCTTTTTAGAAAAATATCTGAATTATTTCCCTTTACACTTTTAGGGAAACCCACTTTTCACAAATTAGAGGCTCCACTTTCATTTTTAACCAACTCCATCAGAGTGTGTTCAACTACAATTCTCTAAGGCAAAGCATGTGATGACAAGTCAGGTGCCTTTCATTTTTCAGAGTACATCGGTAACAGAATCTGTAATTTTAGCAAAAGTGAAGTCTCACCCTTCCTCTCCCACATATATACAAGCATTCATTTTAACTGAATTTAATACAGTCTACCTCTTGGGGAATGAATAAGAAACCAGATTAAAGATTACTCTGCTTCCACTAATTCTCTTTAGTACAGGTAAAAGACATCCCATCTTAATCCACTAAGAATCATTATATAAATCCCATCTAATCACTGGAATCCTTTAAATGATGTGAGTGATGTCACACTCGCATCATTTAACATTTCCAGTCATCACTACTCCTTTTACACACCACGACTTGAAATCCAGTTGGTGTCAAAGAAATCTATGCAGGGATGCCTCTAGATTGGTGACACTAATTCAAGATTTGTGCAGCTAGTTTGCAGACTCCGGCTGCTTGTGTGTGGGTAAGCTAATTTATGCAGTCACTTTGTGGTAGCCTGTTGCATGCATCCTAGCAGCTAATTCATGTTACTTACTGGTAGTTAATTCATGTTACTTACTGGTAGTTTGCTACATATGCCTGGGCACCTAAAAACAGACCCAAAGCACTGTCTGATTAAGCGACTTGCTCTAGGTCACACAACAGGCAAATGAAGGTGGAAAGATTCAATCCTTATACCACTGGCACAGGAAGCACCTCATTAACAAGTCAGAGCTAACTGCCAGACCAAAGCAAACTCCAGCAGTTGCTTAGTGAGCACCTGCTCTGTGTGCATGTGGTCATCTGCTGCATGCATTTAGACATCTCTGATTACCAAAATTATTTTGTTCCTGCTTTACATTTTGATCTGCAGTATAAATAGTTTATTCCTACATAACTCTCCTTAAGAGTTGCACACACTTACTAATTCAACATTTATTCCACTACAGCAAAAAGAAAACTGTCCTTGGTTGAAAATACCACACAGCTATTGCAATTTTAACAAAAAGCAGCTAGTAGAGGTAGTTGTGGGATAGGGTTACTCAGCTCTGTAGTTACACCAAGCAGGTAAATGACTTGGCTTGGGACAGATGCATTTTAAAATCCATATTCTGGTCTTGGTTGGCAGAATTTGAAATTACTGCCCATTAAAGTGTTTAGTAGACTTCTCACTCCAGAACACTTTTCTTATTGCTCTAAGACATACATTTCTGGTCTCGTACAGAGGAAAGCTTGGTGGTTATAGGCCCACAGTCCTGCTGCCTTCGCACAAATAAGCACTCTCACTTCTAGTGCACTACTAACCTAGCAACACTCATTATTAAATACTGCTCCTGAAAATTCACACTAAATAACATGATTTTCTTTCAGCCAGCATTAATATGAGGCTCATCTGATGTTTGTATGTTATTTAAATTTGAAAGAAAATGCCTTTCTTTGAAATATACAGATCCATTGCTTTTCTTTTGCTTACGGAAAAATACATTCCATGTACTACTAGTTAACTAAAACTTGACAGGTTAAGTAATTAATGTCTTTACAGCAGTCATACATATTTGTGATTAACAAGCTTTATGCCACAATGCTAAAACAATAGCTAGCATGGCTTTTTTATTCCTCTAATACAGTTGTATATATATTCAAAAATTACAGCTCACTTCAGCTTAATTACAGTCTATTTTGTTTTTCTACACACCAAGAAACCTGTCAGTGAGAAGCTGTGCTTTCAGCTGAAATAATTTAGAAATTAAGTTGCAGTATCTTAAACAAAACCACAAACTACAGTTTACTTGCATGTAAATATACTCAATCATGTAGTCTGTCTTTAACATTTCCCTTTCAGGACATGAATGGCAACATTTTCTTGTAAAATCCCACTGCACAAAATTGCTTGCCATATGGTGTGGTTTTCCATTTCACTTATATTCCTGTTAACTCTTAATGTACCAGTTTCCTCTTCAATGTTTCAATTTTTCTACCCCGCACCGAAGCAAGCCAATCAGAATTTATGTAAATATGTTGAAGATATTCTGCAATTCTGACATCTGGCTGGATTTGAACTTGGTCATATACAATGCTGCCATGCCCCGACTACAACCTGCTACTGCCAGGATTGACAAGTAACTGTGCTTTGCAGCTACTGCCACTGGCTATCCGACTCTCAAACTATCTATTATATCTACTGTATGCAATGTTAAAAGGCACAGTGATATGCACCTCACAGAAAGGGAAAAGTAACTTTAGTACATTAACAAGGAAAGAAAGAAGAATTAAAAAAAAGAATGGTTAAAGAAGCAACTCTGTCCTTAGTGAACAGTGGGGATACGAACATAGTATATGGAATGTATGTTAACAAAAGGAAAGGAATCCCTGTAACAAATAAGACATCTGTCCAAAGGCCAACAGCAACAATCAAGTAGAGTACTGACATTCTGTCAGATTAATTGTTCACTTACGCACTTTCCCAAGGTCATACCTGAAGACAACCATACCCTTTCCTCACAGACTCACTGCCCTCAAAGCAACAATTTAAAGAAAAGTTAGACAGGAAAAACCTTAAGAGTACTTTGTGGCAATAATATTAGCTGCCAGTGTGTTTCTCACATAGTGCTTTATTTCCTTTCTCCAACAGCAAATAAAGAAAATTTATCTGAATGATTAATTTTAGAGAGGAAAAAAATATAAAAGTTTTACATTAAAATAAACCATAACTTACACTTTTACCTTTCCAAACTGAAATACACCTATCTGGAATACTCTTCTCCAGAATACAGTTTTCACCTAATTTGCCAGTCCTGTCAGGACAAGGAGGTACAATAAATGTACATACTATCCAAAGGGAAAAAAAGTTTACGGTTAAGTAAAACACAGTATTAATAAACGCAAGAGGAAGTGAAGACAGAATTGAAGGCTACAAAGTTTCAATCTTATGGAATAGAACACCATGCTGAACAAACTAGAGAAGATATAGCGAAAGGCATAAGGAGACAGCAGCTTAGAGGGGACAGTGTAAATTGCTGAGATAACATAGTCCAAGCTCGTATCTAGATGAAGTAAGGAAAGCAAGCAATCAAGAGAAAAAGGAAGCATGATCCAGCTAGATGAAAAATAACATTATACAGGAATGGCTAATAAGGTGAGAAAATACAGTTGTGTACACTTACCATAAATGTAGATGTTCAAGTGTATTCACTGTTGCATTCATTACATTTGGGTCATCTGCCTGCAGGCAGCCCTCAGCCAGCCTGAATACCAGAGTCTTGGACTCCTGCATCAGATGCTGTCTCTTCTTCCATGACGTCAGGTCATCAGGGGTATAAAACATGCAGCCGACGCCACTACATCAGTTTTTCTTGCCCTAGATGTCAGGTGCCCCCAGAATGGGAAGCAATTATATGTTATGTTACATCTCCATCAAAAAGCAAATACACCAGAAAGCTTAAAACAAGAAGGAAAGGTAGTAGGTACAGTTTTGTACCTACCATAAATATAGATGTTCGACTGTTCACACTGCTGCAGTCATCACACCTGGGTTATCCTGCCATCAGGTGGTCCCGCAGTCGGCCAGAGTTCCAAAGTCTTGGTCCGGCATCGGTTGCTGTCGCTTCTTCCCTGACGTCAGTGTGCCAGGGGTATATAAGAGGCATCTGACGCCATTTTCTTCAGTTTTTCTTGCCCCAGATGTCAGATGCCCCCAAGTAGGTAGGCAATACATATTGCTAATAAAACACATAAAAGGAATACCTTCAGTTACAAGCAAATACACCACAAAAGTTGTACAGGATAGAAAGGTATAGAAAAGTTCAGCTAGGTCAGAGTGGATGGAGGGAGGGTAACCTGGACTGCAGCAGTGTGAACACTCGAACATCTACATTTATGGTAGGTACAAAACTGCACTATGTTCATCGTGTTACACTGCTGCAGTCATCACACTTAGGTTGAATCCCAAAGCTAAGGATGGGCGGCGGAACTAAACAGGGTTTGGAGAAGCTAGTAGGCCCTGCAGAACTGCAGTGGCAAAGCCAGCTCTGGTTTTAGAGTATAGAGGTAAGTGATGGTGCTTGGTGAAGGTGTGCACTTTAACTCCAAGTTGCAGCCTCCAAAATATCCTTGGTTGGTACCCCTCTGAGGAAGGCTGTTGATGTTGCTGTAGCCCTGGTGGAATGGGGCCTAATGTTACCAGGTACAGGTTTCCCATGGTGTGTGTAGCAGAAACGGATACAATGTCCTATCCATTTTGAAATGGTCTGTGTTGAGATAGCCTTTCCTTGTGATCCTGCAGCATAGGATACAAAGAGCTGGTCAGATTTTCTGAAAGCCTTAGTTTTATCCAAGTAGTAACGTAATTGCCTGTGAATGTCCAAAGAGTGTAGGAGCCTTTCCCCTTTGTTCTGGGGGTTTGGATAAAAGGTGGGCAAATGAATGGTTTGGTTTAGGGCCACAATGGATACCACCTTTGGCATAAAGGAAGGGTTAGTTCGTAAAGCGACTCTGTCTTGATGAAAAATGATGAAAGGCTCCACTGCCATTATGGCCTGTAGCTCTGAGACTCTTCGTGCTGAAGTTATTGCTAGCAGCAGGACAGTTTTCCATGATAGAAACTGTAAATCAGCTGTAAAAGCTGGTTCAAAGGGCGGTAGTGTAAGTTTTTCCAAAACAAAGTTGAGATCCCAAGTTAGTGTTGGTGCTCTCCAGGGCGGTCTTATGTTCTTAGCCCCTCTGAGGTACTGTCTTAGTAATGGATGTGAAAATATAGGAGGATCCGTGTTGTATTGAGCTGAAATGGCTGAGGCACGGATCTTAATAGACGAAAAGGAAAGTCCTTTGTGCAACATCTCAGTTAGATATTGTAGAATCTGAGGAATATTTGGGACAAGGGGATTTTGGCATTTAGCCTGGTTCCAAGCGCAGAATCTTTTCCATTTGTCTGAATAGGCTTTCCTGGTGCTGGGCCTCCTGGCCTCCAGAATGACATCCATAACAGCTTTACAGAGAAGTGTTGACTGGTTGTTTAGGTAATTTGCCATGTAGCCAGATTTAAAGTCTTGAGCTGGTTGTGTAGAATCTGATTGTTTTGCTGAGTGAGCAGGTGAGAAATCTGAGGTAAAATCCATGGTGGACCTTGAGCCATGTTCCTTAGTATTGGATACCAGTGTTGGCGTGGCCAGTCTGGAGCAATGAGTATAATTTGTGGCCTCTCTAATCTGGCTTTCAGCAGCACCTTTGCCGGAAGAGGCAGTGGAGGAAAGGCATACACTGTTAATGTTTTCCGACTGAATGAGAGGGTGTCCACTTTCCAAGCTAGTGTGTGGTATGCCCTTGTGCAAAATTTCTGTAGTTGGTAGTTTTGCGGGGAGGCAAACAGATCTATGTCTGGGCTCCCTCATTTTTGAATGATCATTGCAAATACTTGTGGATCTAGTTTCCACTCGTGAGGATCTATGATGTTTCTGATTAGATTGTCTGCCAATGTGTTTTTCTTTCCTGGCAGGAATTGTGCTTATAGTTAAACTTGGTAGGTCAGTGCTGTGTTCCACAAGGTCATTGCTTGCCTGCATAGGGGGTAGGAATGTGTGCCCCCTTGCTTGTTTATGTACCACATCACTGTGGTGTTGCCCGTCTTTATTAGGAGTTGTCCTGGATGTAGGAGGTCCTTGAAAGCTGTTAGGGTATTTTGTACAGCTAGCATCTCTTTTTGATTGATATGTAGATGCCTTTGATCTGCAGACCATTTGCCCTGAATACACTTGTCCTGCCATGTGTGCTCCCCAGGCATAATCCGATGCATCTGTTGTTATAGTTTGCCTGGCTGTGGGTATGGTAAAAGGCTGACCCTTGTTGAGGTGACATGCCTGAGCCCACCATAGAAACTCCTGTTGAAGGCAGGAAATGAGTGGTATTATTGTTTCCAAGCTGTGGCTGTGCTGAGTCCATATGCTTTTCAGGTACCACTGTAATTTCCTCATATGCAGTTTGGCATATGGTATTAGTAGTATGCAAGATGCCATGAATCCCAAGGCCTGCAGAATTTTTCTTGCAGGGAGTTGGGTCTTTGTGGCCATCATTTTGAAGTATTGTTGATATTTCAGCATGTGAAACTGGCAATTTAAGGCCCTCATAGCTAGAGTAGCTGAGGTTTATACTTTCTTTCCCCAAATCCCTTTCAGAGGGTACAGGATTTTTAGCAACAGAGCCCTTAACCCCTTTGGGACCCTGGGAAATGGTTTCTGGGTCAGCAACAGGGCTTTTATATAGGAATTTGTGAGAGTCAGGGACTCTGTACTATCTGTCTGGTTTGGCTGGTGCAGGAGGTAGTGAATCTGGGTTAAGGCTAGATTCTGAATAAACATCATCCACAATGTCTAACACGGGTAGAATAACAAGTGGTCTGTGCTGGGGTAGTAAAAGGAACTCTCGGAGCCCTTTCTTAGAATCAGAGTAATCATGGCCTTCCCAGTGGAAATGTTCCCTCATGGTATGTAAAGATTCCCCAAAAGAGTAGTCTTCTGGGGGAGATGCTGAAGGAATAGACTTCTTCAGCATCAGAGTCATCATAAGGGGGAAAAGAGTATTCCTGTTACTCAGAAGAATTTGAGGACATTGAAACCTGGTCAGAGGAAGCATAGTCCTCCTCCTGTCTAGGCCTTTTATCAGGAGGGGGATGGGAACCCCTGATTAGGGTAATTAAGTCTTCAGCCATCTTAAACATCTGTTTCTTAGGCATGGGGCCTTGTAATGGAGACTGCTGTACAGTCTTCTTTGCTTTTAAAGGAGTTTTCAGCTTTGCATAGGATTTAATAGTGAGTGTAGTCGGTCTGAAGATACTTTCTGCAACTGAAGGAGTTTCAACTGCACCGGAATCTCCTTCAGCCATGAGTCGGAAGGGCCTAAAGATAAAGGTTGTGGAGGCCTAGCAATGTCTGCTTGGGAATCTGATGCCGCCTGGGGTTCTAAATCAACGATCGTCAGGGGCTGCGTAGGCGCCTCACTGAAATCTCGGAGTCTGGTTTAGGTCTCGACTGCCTGCCCTTATCTTTGCATTTTTTATGCATTCTGGTTGTCAGTTGTTCCGACGGCATGGTGTAATTAAATTTCCTACCAAAATAATTGGCGAAATCAAACCGACGTTTAATAGTTTGTTTGTTAAACCTAGCACAAAACCAACAACCTGTGACGTCGTGGTCTGGGCCTAGGCAAGGAATACAATAAGAATGAAAGTCCTTATGAGGTATTTGCTTCCCACAAGAAATGCAATTGTTAACTTTTTCTGACATCGGACTGAGGAGGCAAGAAAAGGTTCCCCAACGGGGTACTTAGCTTTATTGAAGACTTCGGTCTGAAATTCGATTTGAAAATCTCAGGAGTCGCCCAACCGGCACTTTCAAACTGCTGCTGCTTCGGGCACCGCGCGGCAAGAAAGACTGAAGAAAATGGCATCGGATGTCTCTTATATACCCCTGGCGCACTGACGTCAGGGAAGAAGCGACAGCAACTGACGCCGGACCAAGACTTTGGAACTCTGGCCGACTGCGGGACCGCCTGACGGCAGGATAACCCAAGTGGGATGACTGCAGCAGTGTAACAGGATGAACATCCAAGAGAAGTCAGGGGGCTGGGAGGGAGGGTAACCAGGACTGCAACAGTGAATACACTCGAACATCTACATTTATGGTAAGTGTACACCACTGTACTATGCTCTTTGCGTTTCACTGTTGTAGTCATTACATTTGGGTTGATTCCCAAAGCTAAGGAAGGGAGGAGGAAGTTAGAGAGCATTAGGGCCAGCTACTAAGCCCTGCAAGACTGTAGTGGCAAAACCAGCTGTGGATTTAGAAAACATATGCATGTGGTAATGCTTGGTGAAGGTATGTACATGCTCCAGGTAGCAGCTTCTAGGAAGTCCCTGGTAGGGACTCCTCTGAGAAAGGCTGTAGAGGTAGATGCAGCCCTGGTGTAATGTGATCTTATCCCCTGTGGGGTAGGTTTTCCATGATGCTTACAGCAGAAATTAATGCAATGGGCTATCCATTTAGAAATGGTTTGCTTTGAAATGGCCTTCCACTCTGCCCCTGCAGCAAAGCAGACTAGCAGCTGTTCAGATTTTCTGAGAGGCTTAGTCCTGTCAAACAAAATCTAAGTTGTCTGTGCATGTCCAAAGAGTGCAGTATTCATTCTCCTTTGTTTTGTAGATTCGGGAAAAAGGCAGGCAAATGAATGGACTGATTTAGGGCCACACGACACCACCTTGGGCATAAAGGAAGGAGTGGTCCTAAGGGAAACCCTGTCTGCATGGAAGATAATGAAGGGCTCCACTGCCATTAGGGCCTGTAATTCAGACACTCTTTTTGCTGAAGTGATGGCTAGAAGGAAGGCTGTTTTCCAAGAAAAGAATTTCAACTCTGCAGTTGCAGCTCGTTCAAATGGAGGGAGAGGGAGCTTTTCCAATACAAAGTTAAGGTCCCAGGCTGGAGTAGGGGCTCACCTGGGGGTCTTAAAATTTTAGCCCCTCTGAGGAACTGCTTTAGCAGGGGGTGACAGAAGAGGGGTGGGTTCAGTATTGTAATGTGCTGAAATGGCAGAGGCATGAATTTTAATTGACGAGAAGGATAGGCCCTTGTGGAGCATTTCTGTTAAGTACTGAATAATATGAGGTAAGCTGGGCACTGCTGTGCCCATCCCCTGAGTCTGGCTCCAGGAACAGTATCTTTTCCACTTTACAGCATAGGATTTTCTAGAACTAGGCCTCCTTGCTTCCAGAATGACATCTAGCACCTGCTTACTGAGGGATGCTATTGGAGAGCTCAAGGAATTAGCCAGGCTGCAAGGTTCAGGGTTTGAAGCTGAGGGTGCAGAATGTGGCCCGCCTGCTGGGACAGCAGGGAAGGGGTCTGAGGTAGGTGCCATGGTTCCAGCAGTATCACACTGCGCAAGAGGGGGTACCAATGCTGGTGAGGCCAGTCTGGTGCAATCAGTATTGCTCCAGACTGGCCATGCCAACACTGGTATCCAATACTAAGGAACATGCCTCAAGGCCCACCATGGATTTTACCTCAGATTTCTCACCTGCTCACTCAGCAAAACAATCAGATTCTACACAACCAACTCAAGACTTTAAATGTGGTTGCATGGCAAATTACCTAAACAACCAGTCAACACTTCTGTGTCCTGTTTGATCTTTAGTAGAACCTTCGAGAGGAGAGGCAGAGGGGGAAAGCCATAAACCGAGAGGCTTTCCCAGGTAAAGGACAGGGCATCCACTTTCCAAGCTTGACTATGGGAAGTCCTTGTGTAGAATTTGTCCAATTGGAAGTTCTGAGGGGAGGCAAACAGGTCTATCTCTGGAGTCCCCCATTTGTTCCTCAAGAGGTTGAATATTTTAGTTCCAGATTCAATTTGTGTAGGTCCATGAGATTTCTGCTTAGGGTGTCTGCCAGTGAATTTAGCTTGCCTGGCAGGAATTGAGCTTGCAGGTGCACTTGGCAGCTCAAAGTTGTGTTCCACAGAGCAATGGCTAGTCTGCAGAGAGGGTACGAGTGGGTTCCCCCCTGCATGTTTATGTACCACATAACTGTGGTGTTATCTGTCTTCACCAATAATTGTCCTGGAAGGATGTGGTCTTTGAAGTCTGTCAGGGAATTCTGTACAGCTAACATTTCTTTTTGGTTGATATGCAGGTCCATCTGACTCGGGTTCCATTTGCCCTGAATGCACTGCCCTGCCAAGTGAGCCCCCCATGCATAGTCTGATGCATCTGTTGTTAGTGTTTGGGCAACAGGGAGTAGAGTGAAAGGGAGCTCCTTGTTGTGGTAGCAGGCCTCTGCCCACCAAAGGAACTCTGTCTTTATACAAGGAATGATAGGAATCATTAATTCCAGGTCCTGAGAATGATGACACCATAGGCTGTTTAGATACCATTGTAGTTTCCTCAGATGCAGTCTTGCATATTGAATTAGTAGAACGCAAGAGGCCATGATCCCCAGGGCTTGCAAATTTTCCTTGCACATAGCTGGGTCTTTAAGGCCAGTAGTTTGAAGTAGGTTGTCAAATAAACTTGTTTCTCTGGAGTGAGGTAAGCCATCTGGGGAAGTTGTGTTCAAGCTTGCTCCCAGGAATACAATCTGATGGCAGGGTACTAGGTGAGATTCCTTTTCGTTTATGGTGTACCCCGGTGAGGTTAGAAGTTTCTTTACGAATGCCAGATGTTTTAATAGCACGTCCTGGCTTTCTGCCTGAACCAGACAATCATCCAGGTATGGGTACATTTGAATATTTCTCTGGCTGCAAAATGCAATGGCTAGAGCTAGACACTTTGTGACTACCCTGGGTGCAGTAGATAAGCCAAAGGAAAGTGCAGAGAACTGATAGCGCATGGAGCCTACCCTGAAGCGTAGGTATTTCCTGCAAGACTCCCTTATTAGAATGTGCAGGTAAGCTTCCTTTAAGTCTAAGGTTGCCAACCAGGCATCTTTGCCTAGCATAGGAAGCAGCTGTTGGAGTGTTAGCATTTTGGATTTTGGGATTACCAAAAAGGTGTTTAGAATAGAGAGGTCCAGGATAGGACGCCAGGAGCTGTCTTTTCAGGGTACCAGGAAAAGTCTTGAATAAAAACCTTAACCCTTTCTTTTGCTGGGACAGGCTGAATAGCCCTGATACTTAGAAGAGAGAAAACCTGCTGTTGAGCCTCTGCCCACTGATTTGGAGGTAGGTCTGGCCAACCGTTTGGCGTTGGTAGGGTGTGGAAGTGGAATCTGTATCCTTTGAAAACTAAATCTAAAACCCATTTGTCCTGGGAATGAGTTCCCAGTTTTTTGTATGCAGGGCAAGCTTTCCTCCTAAGGGAGCAGGCAGTTGAGCAGGGCTTGGAAGGGTTAAAGTTAAGTAATTGTGACATTTTTCCGTAGGGGGGGTGTCTTTCTACTTCCTGCTTTGGAAGTGGGAGCCCCACACTGCTTAGGCCTGTGCGTAGCCTGAGACTGTAACCTAGGTGGTCTGCTGTTCCTGGGTTTGGACTGAGAAGGCCTGGACGAGACTGGAAAGGACCAATTCTTTGAAGGCCAATGCCTACTAAATCTGGGAGACTGTACTTGCAGCAAATCTTTAACAGTTTGCATAGATTTAGCTTTATTCCTCCATCTTTTTGAGGACGACTTCTGCTTTGTTGCCAAACAGGCGGTCTTGGTTTAAGGTAGCATCCAGTAATTTAGCTTTAACATGATCTAGAAAGTTTTGCTCCTTAAGCCAAGCATGCCTTCTAAGTACAAACCCAGTGACAGCAGCCCTGCAAGATGCTTCTAAAGAGTCAACACCACATTGCAAAGTATGTTTCCCAACTTGTTCAGCAGAATGCATTAAATCCTGTAATTCTTTGAGTTCAGCACAGTCAGAATTCAACATAATTTTCTGTTTAAGTAGTTCCATAATATGCTGCTGGCACTTTAACATATGAAACTGGCAATTTAAGGCCCTAATGGCCAATGTAGCAGAAGTGTACAACTTCTTACCCCATCTGTCCAAGGCTCTAGAATCTCTATAAGAAGGGGTAGGATTTTTGGCAGCAGTAGCCTTAATGCCTTTTGGCCCTTGGGAAATGGTCTCTGGATCCGCAGTAGGATTCTTGAAGAGGAACTTGTGAGTCAGGTACTCTAATACCTGTCAGGGTTTATGGGAGCTGGAGGTAAAGTGTCTGGGGACAGGCTAGATTCCAAGAAGGCATCATCTACAACGTCCAGAACAGGAGGGATAGCTAAAGGCTTGCGTTGAGGAAGGAGTAAGAATTCCCTAAGCCTTTTTTTGGAGTCAGAGTAATCCTGCCTTTCCCAGCGGAAATGCTCCCTAAGAGAGTGTGCAAGGTTTCACTAAAAGAAAAATCCTCTTGAGGGGAAGCAGAGGGAATGGAATCCTCTGCATCAGAATCCTCGTAGGTAGATTAGGGCAAATCCTGGCAATCAGAAGAAACAAATATCAGAATCCTGATCAGAAGAATCAGAAGGAAAATCAGTTCTAGGTCTCAGAGAGGGAAGGCTGGCTTCCCCTAATTAAAGTAATAAGGTCTTCAGCCATTCTAAACATTTGTTTTTTAGGCATATGGACCTGACCATGCAGTTTGGACGTCTGTTTTCTACGAGTTGGTCGAGTTTTAGGCCTGGATGAAGAAGATGGAGTCGTTTTAAAATGTAAATCTGGAGGCCTGAATACACCCTCGGAAGCCGGTGCCTGCACAGCAGCTCCAGACCCATTCAAGGTAGAGACATCAGCAGGTTCCATAGTCGAAGCATCTCGCGGCATACCGGACTCCGAATGGGTCTCAGTAGAGGCCTGCGAATCTGACATAGCAGCTATCAGGGGCTGCGAAAGCGCCTCACAGAGTACTGGCAAACTGGCGACTAGCTTAACGGAAGTGTCGTCAGCAGTTTTGGATCTATGCGGTCCATCCCGATCTTTATCCTTACATTTTTTTCGGAATATCGGTAGTCGGATGGCTTACCAAAGCCATTTCTGGATAGTTATAACAAGTACCAAAATAATTTGCTGCAAAAATAGACAGATGACGAACAGTTTGGGGGTTGAATAAGGTACAAAACTGACAGCGAGGGACGTCGTGGTCTGGGGCTAAGCAAGGAATGCCGTACAAACGAAAATCTTTATGAGGTACTTGCTTTCCACAGGTAAGACAATTATTAACTTTTACTGACATCGGTTTAGAGTAAGAAAAAGGATCCCCAACGGGGTACTTAGGTTTTTTGAAGACTTTGGTTCTGAAACTCTAAAACGAAAATTTCAGGAGTCGG
Source organism: Protopterus annectens (assembly GCF_019279795.1). Classification (NCBI taxonomy): domain Eukaryota; kingdom Metazoa; phylum Chordata; order Ceratodontiformes; family Protopteridae; genus Protopterus; species Protopterus annectens. The sequence goes on from NC_056729.1 coordinate 1,968,479,756, forward strand.
CCGACCAGCACTTGCAAACTGCTTCTGCTTTGGGCACTGCACGGCAAGAAAGACTGATGTAATGGCGTCGGCTGCATGTTTTACATCCCTGACACCTGACGTCATGGAAGAAGAGACCACATCCGATGCAGGAATCCAAGACTCTGGTATTCAGGCCGGCTGAGGGCTTCCAGCAGGCAGATAACCCAAATGTAATGACTGCAACAGAGAAACATGAAGAACATCAGCTGTGGGTGAATGGTCAGAAATTATGCAGTAGACAAGTATTTAATAATCAAAATTCTATTCGGCTTAAACAACTTAATACTGCAGTGTTTCAGATCATTATCTTGCAATAAATGCAGAGGAGAACAAACATACAAGACAAAATGGTTCTGCCAATGAAGGTTGGTTTCAGTATCAAAGGGGGCTACTGCTGTAACTCAGAGGACCACAACTGCAACCTTTATAATAGCAAGGCTAAATAGGCAAATTCAGGGAATAACCAAGTAGAAAGTACAGTTTTGTACCTACCATAAATGTAGATGTCCGAACAGGAATGCATCTGCAGTCCTTACAAATGGGTTGTCCTGTCGTCAGGCAGCCCTTCGGTCGGCTGGATTCCAAAGTCTGGGTCTGGCCTCGGCTGGTGTCGCACTTCACCCAACGTCATAGCTGCAGTTCTTCGGGTATAAAGGCATCAGCCGACGCCATTTTCCTCAGTGTTTCTTGCCCCAGATGCCAGTTGCCCTCTTGGATAGCTAAATTTTGGATAAATGCCAATGTTTCCAAATAGTAGAAGGCAAACACAAAAAATAAGCATGTATGTACATATATACAAACAAATACACCATAAGAGATCCCCCCCCAGCTAGCTATTAGATGGGCAAATACCCTAGGAATACCACAGAGGGGAAGGAGGGTGGGTAATCCTGACTGCAAATGCATTCCTGTTCGGACATCTACATTTATGGTAGGTACAAAACTGTACTATGTCCTTCAAGGATGCATCTGCAGTCCTTACAAATGGGTAGAATACCATAGCCAAACTAGAGAGGGAAATGTCATATAGTAAGAGGAGGCCAAGAAGATGTTTAGACTGTAGGCACGAGACTGTCTTTCCTACTAGGGATTGATAGAGTACAAGCAAATAGAAAGGGATAGGGGAATCTTAAGTGAAATACCTGCTCTGGTAGAGATTTTAGTTGAATCTAGAATAGAAAATGCTGTTATAAAATTAATAAATTAGTAGGACATATAAAATATTGCAGGATAACTACAAGAGTCAGAGGAGTTTTAGAAATGATTTGTAAGGGAGACTAGAAAAGCAATCTACAAGGAAACAATGGGGGGACGCATTTTGTTGCGTCTTTCGGCTTTTCCCGGTTAGGGGTCGCCACAGCGGAACTCCGGTCCACTAATGATTGGCAGTAGATTTTTACGTGCCGAGTTGCCGGCCCTGACGCACAACCTTCAATGAAGGTATGCCCATTCACGCATGTCTCCACACAGAAGACGCTCTAGCTGAGAATCGAACAGGACAACGTCTTACTGTGAGGCAACAATGCTACTGCAGCACCACCACCGCAGTCCAATGGAAGGACATATGTATGGGTCAACATGTATGGGTCAAATATGTAAACAAGTCCAGAAGGTTTAGGATTTTTGTTTTGTTTGCATTGGTACTTTTACACCCCACCGTGACTTCAATTTTTCTCCAGGGAGAAGGCAAATGGTAGAGATGTGATGGGGAAGGAGGAGGTAAATGGAAACATGTTTTTGGGAATGTAATGGTTTGGTATATTTAAAAACATTGGAGGAGCAAATGGTTGTTACCAAGGAAATTATTCTTTTGAGCTGGGACAAAGGATATGAACTGCCTAGACACAGTAAGGCTTTTTTAAGTTTAATTATGTTGGCTGCCAAGAAAGCAATTAGTAGAAAATGGAAATCAAAATTTAAGCTAACTGTATTTGAAACATTGAATATTGTAAATCAGATAAAATAACTGGAAGAGGGATTGTTGGAAAAGGGAAGGAGCAAATTACATATAAATAAATGGAATCTGTAGGAGCAGTACATGCAGAATACTGTTCAAGAGGAGTGCGGTTTAAGAGAAGGCATGAACTGAGTGATTTATGTAATGCTCAACAAAGGCAGTTACAACGAAAGAAAACGTAACGTAGAATGTGTGCATATGGAAAATGTTAATATGGTTTATTTTCTTTTCTATTAATGTATGCATGCCTATGGTTTAAGTGATATTTTACTAAAGGTGTTTAATAAAGGTTTAAAGGAACTGTAGGCTAAGCTCCACAGGCTATCAGGAAATAAGGAAATAAGCATAAGGAAAGTACAGAAAAAAAAATTAATGAACAGTGAGCTAATTATGATATTCCAAACATCACTGAGACATGATAATAATGATATGATGTGGGGAGGTTATACTATGCACAGAGGCTATGGACAGACTATCTATACTCAAAGGGAAATAGTTGGTGTAATATAGTGCAGTTGTGTACACTTACCATAAATGTAGATGTTTGAATGTATTCACTGTTGCAGTCATCACATCTGGGTTATCTGCCTGCAGGTAGCCCTCAGCTGGCCTGAATACCAGAGTCTTGGATTCCTGCGTCGGATGCTGTCTCTTCTTTCATGACGTCAGGTCATCAGGGGTATAAAACATGCAGCCAACGCCATTACATCAGATTTTCTTGCCCCAGATGTCAGGTGCCCCCACAAAGGGGAGCAATTATATGTTACAGTACACCTCCATCAAAAAGCAAATACACCAGAAAGGTTAAATACACCAAACGAGAAGGAAAGGTAGAGCCAAGAGAAGTCCGGGGGCTGGAGGGAGGGTAACCAGGACTGCAACAGTGAATACACTTGAACATCTACATTTATGGTAAGTGTACACAACTGTACTATGTTCTTTGTTTTTCACTGTGCAGTCAACACATTTGGGTTGTTTCCCAAAGCTACGGAAGGGAGGAGGAAGTTAGAGCATTAGGGCCAGCTATTAAGCCCTGCAAGACTGCAGTGGCAAAACAGTGACTACAGTAGAGAAAATAGGCATGTGGTAATGCTTGGTGAAGGTATGTACAGAGCTCCAGGTAGCACCTTCTATGATGTCCCTGGTAGGGACTCCTCTGAGAAAGGCTGTAGAGGTAGATGCAGCCCTGGTGGAATGTGATCTTATCCCCTGCGGGGTAGGTTTTCCATGGTGCTTGCAGCAGAAATGAATGCAACGGACTATCCATTTAGAAATGGTTTGCTTTGAAATGGTCTTCCCCTCTGCCCCTGCAACAAAGCCAACTAAGCAGCTGTTCAGATTTTCTGAGAGGCTTAGTCCTGTCCAAATAAAATCCAAGTTGTCTGTGCACGTCCAAAGAGTGCAGTATTCGTTCTCCTTTGTTTTGTGAATTAAGAAAAAAGTAGGCAAATGAATGGACTGATTTAGGGCCACACTAGACACCACCATGGGCATAAAGGAAGGATTGTTCCTGAGGGAAACCCTGTCTGCATGGAAGAGAATGAAGGGTTCCCACTGCCATGAGGGCCTGTAATTCAGACACTCTTCTTGCTGAAGTGATGGCTGTTTTCCAAGAAAGAAATTTCAACTCTGCAGTTGCAGCTGGATCAAATGGAGGGAGAGCGAGCTTTTCCAATACAAAGTTAAGGGCCCAGGCTGGAGTAGGGGCTCACCTGGGGGGTCTAAAATTTGTGGCCCCTCTAAGGAATTGCTTTAGCAGGGGGTGAGAGAAGAGGGGTGGCTCCATATTTTAAGGTGCTGAAATGGCAGAGGCATGAATTTTAATTGATGAGAAAGACAGGCCCTTGTGGAGCATTTCTGTTAAGTACTTTAGAATATGAGGTAAGCTGGGCACCGTTGTGCCCATCCCCTGGGTCTAGCTCCAGGAACAGTATCTAATCCACTTTTCAGCATAGGATTTTCTAGTACTAGGCCTCCTCGCCTCCAGAATGGCATCTAGCACCTGCTTACTGAGGGATGCTATTGGAGAGAGAGCTCAAGGAATAAGCCAGGCTGCAAGGTTAAGGGTTTGAAGCTGAGGGTGCAGAATCTGGCCTGCCTGCTGGGACAGCAGGGAGGGATCTGAGGCAGGTGCCATGGTTCCAGCAGTGTCATACTGTGCAAGAGGGGGTACCAGTGCTGGCGTGACCAGTCAGGTGCAATCAGTACTGTCCTTGGCTTGTCCTGTTTGATCTTTAGCAGAACCTTCTAAAGAGGCAGAGGGAGAAAGCCATAAACCGAGAGGCTTTCCCAGGTAAAGGACAGGGCATCCACTTTCCAAGCTTGACTGTGGGAAGTCCTTGTGCAGAATTTGTCCAATTGGTAGTTCTGAGGGGAGGCAAACAGGTCCATCTCTGGAGTCCCCCATTTGTTCCTCAAGAGGTTGAATATTTTTGGTTCCAGTTTCCATTCGTGTGGGTCCATGAGATTTCTGCTTGGGTCGTCTTCCAGTGAATTTAGATTGTCTGACAGGAATTGCGCTTGTAGGTGCACTTGGAAGCTCAAGGCTGTGTTCCACAGAGCCATGGCTAGTCTGCAGAGAGGGTACAAGTGGGTTCCCCCCTGCTTGTTTATGCACCACAGAACTGTGGTGCTGTCTGTCTTTATCCATAATTGTCATGGAAGAATTTGGTCTTTGAAGGCTGTCAGGGAATTCTGTACAGCTAACATTTCTTTTTGGTTGATATGCAGGTGCATCTGTCTCAGGTTCCATATGCCCTGAATGCACTGCCCTGCCAAGACCATGCATAGTCTGATGCATCTGCTGTTGGGGTTTGGGCGGCAGGGGGTAGAGTGAAAGGGAGTCCCTTGTTGTGGCAGCAGGCCTCTGCCCACCAAAGGAACTCTGTCTTTATACAAGGAATGATGGAAATCATTGATTCCAGGTCCTGAGAATGTTGACACCATTGGCTTTTTAGATACCATTATAGTTTCCTCATATGGAATTAGTAGAATGCAAGAGGCCATGAACCCCAGGGGTTGCAGAATTTTCCTTGCAGATAGCTGGGTCTTTGTGGCCAGTAGTCTGAAGTAGGTTGTCAAATAAACTTGTTTCACTGTAGTGAGGAAAGCCATCTGGGAAGTTGTGTTTAAGCTTGCTCCCAGGAATACAATCTGTTGGCAGGGTACTAGGTGAGATTTCTTTTCATTTATGGTGCACCCCATTGAGGTTAAAAGTTTCCTTACGAATGCCAGATGTTTTAATAGCAAGTCCTGGCTTTCTGCCTGAATGAGACAATCGTCCAAGTATGGGTATATTTGAATATTTCTCTGCCTGCAAAATGCAATGGCTGGAGCTAGACACTTTGTGAATACCCTGGGTGCAGTAGATAAGCCAAAGCGAAGTGCAGAGCACTAAGCATAGGTATTTCCTGCAAGATTCCCTTACTGGAATGTGCAGGTAAGCTTCCTTTAAGTCTAAAGTTGCCAACCAAGCATCTTTGCTTATATTAGAAGTAGCTGTTTGCATTCTGAATTTTGGGATTACCAGAAAGGTGTTTAGAATAGAGAGGTTCAGGATAGGACGCCAGGAGCTGTCTTTTCTGGGTACCAGGAAATTCTTGTATAAAAACCTCATCTCCTTTGTTCTGCTGGGACAGGTTGAATGGCCCTGATACTTAGAAGAGAGAGAACTTCTGTTGGGCCTCCACTGATTTGGGGGGTAGGTCTGGCCAACCGTTTGGGATTGGTAGAGTGTGGAAGTGGAATCTGTATCCTTGGGAAACTATATTCAAAACCCATTTGCCCTGGGTAATGAGTTCCTAGTTTTTTTGTATACAGGGTGAGTTTTCCTCCTAAGGGGGGGCAAGCAGCTGAGCAGGGCTTGGAAGGGTTAAGGTTAAGTCATTGTACCATTGTTCCGTAGAGGGATGGCTTACTACTCCCTGCTTTGGAAGTGGGAGCCCCACACTGCTTAGGCCTGTGCGTAGCCTGAGACTGTAACCTAGGTGGTTTGCTGTTCCTGGGCTTGCACTGAGAAGGCCTGTAAAAGACTGGAAAGGACTAATTCTTTGAAGGCCAATGCCTACAAAATCTGTGAGGCTGTACTTGTAAGAAATCTTTAACAATATGCATAGATTTACCTTTTTCCTCCATCCTTTTGAGGATTTCTTCTGCTTTGTTGCCAAACAGGTGGTCTTGGTTTAAGGGAGCATCCAGTAATTTAGCTTTAACATGATCTGGCAAGTTTTGCTCCTTAAGCCAAGCATACCTTCTAAGTACAGACCCAGTGACAGCAGCCCTGCAAGATGCTTCTAATGAGTCAAAACCACATTGCAAAGTATGTTTATCAACTTGTTCTGCAGCATACATTAACTCCTGTAATTCTTTGTGTTCAGCACAGTCAGGAATTAACATCATTTTCTGTTTAAGTAGTCCCATAATATGCTGCTGGTACTTTAACATATGAAACTGGCAATTTAAAGCCCTAATGGCCAAAGTAGCAGAAGTGTATACCTTCTTACCCCATCTGTCCAAGGCTCTAGAATCTCTATCAGAGGGGATAGGATTTTTTGCAGTAGTAGCCTTAATGCCTTTTGGTCCTTGGGAAATGGTCTCTGGATCCGCAGTAGGATTCTTGAAGAGGAACTTGAGAGAGTCAGGTACTGTCAGGTTTTCTGGGAGCTGGCGGTAAAGTGTCTGGGGAAAGGCTAGAGTCCAAAAAAGCATAATCTATAATGTCCAGAACAGGAGGGATAGCTAAAATCATGTGTTGAGGAAGGAGTAAGAATTCCCCAAGTCTCTTTTTGAAGTCAGAGTAATCCTGGCTTTCCCAGCGGAAATGCTCCCCAAGAGTGTGCAAGGTTTCACCAAAAGAAAAATCTTCTGGAGGAGAAGCAGAGGGAATGGAATCCTCTTCATCAGAATCCTCATAGGTAGATAAAGGCAAATCCTGGTCATCAGAAGGAACAGAAATATCAGATTCCTGATCAGAAGAATCAGAAGGAAAATCAGTTCTAGGTCTCAGAGGGGGAAGGCTGGCTTCCCCTAATTAAGGTAATAAGGTCTTCAAACATTCTAAGCATTTGTTTTTTTAAGCATATGGGCCTGAGCATGCAGTTTGGACGTCAGTTTTCTAGGAGTGGTGCGAGTTTTAGGACTGGATAAAGAAGATGGCGTTGGTTTAAAATGCAAGTCTGAAGACCTGAATACACCCTCATAAGCCGGTGCCTGCACAGCGGTGCCAGACCCATCCAAGGTAGAGACATCCACAGGTTCCACAGTTGAAGAAGCATCTTGCGGCATACCAGACTCCAAATGGGTCTCAGTAGAGGACTGCGCATCTGAAGTGGCAGGTATCAGGGGCTGCAAAAGCGCCTCACTGAGTACCGGCGGACTGGCAACTAGCTTAACTGAAGTGCTAGTCGGCAGTTTTGGACCTGATCAGTCTATCTCTGTCTTTATCCTTACGTTTTTTCGGAAGATCGGTAGTTGGATGGCTTAAAGTCATTTCGGAGTACGGATACAGAGTACCAAAATAATTTGCTGCAAAGACAGCCTGACGACGAATAGTTCGGGGGTTGAACAAGGCACAAAACCAACAGTGAGGGACGTTGCGGTTTGGGCCCAAGCAAGGTATGCAGTACGAACGAAAATCTTTATGAGGTATTTGCTTTCCACAGGTAAGACAATTGTTAACTTTTACTGACATCGGTTACAGCAAAAAAAAGGATCCCAACTGGGTACTTGAATTTTTGAAGACTTCGGTTCTGAAACTCAAAAATGAATATTTCAGGAGTCGGCCGACTGGCACTTGCGAACTGCTTCTTCTTCGGGCACCGCATGGCAAGAACGACTGATGTAATGGCATTGGCTGCATGTTTTATACCCCTGACGTCATGGAAGAAAAGACAGCATCCTACGCAGGAATCCAAGACTGGTATTCAGGCCGGCTGAGGGCTACCTGCAGGCAGACAATCCAAATGTGATGACTGCAACAGTGGAACATGAAGAACATCCACTGATGAGGGAACTAAGGAAACCAAAACGGGTTCCAATTTTAGAAGACTGGCCAAGCTTGATTAAAGTGCATAACAGAAATTAGAAAGCAACAGGGGGAATGATTAATAGAAATTAGAAACAAGAAAAGGTTTAACAGAAACCAGAAATTAGAAATATGATGCAAAGGGGGAAATAATTTCAGGAGCTTAAAGAGCATGAACTGTCTTAAGATATCAAGTTAAAATACATGACCACATACATATGGAAGAAAGTATGTACAATCCCTAAAGTAGCAAAAAAGAAAGCATGGAGATTTCGAATTTTCTATTTTTTTTTTCTGTACACCAGCTACATTAGTCAAGATGCTTAAAGCCATCACTGCAATGTTAAAGATGTGAAATGGATTTAAAAAGGATATTAGAATCTTACTTCTTGGGTGTGCCTAATGTTAAACTTAGAGAATTTATAGAGGACTGAACAGATACTGGGAATTAAAGATCAGTTCATACTCATTTTTTCTGGGGACACAACAGAGAAATCACAATGCATAAAATGTTTTTTTGGGGCTATAATATTGTTGGCTAAGAAGGTGATAAGGGAAAGGAGAAAAGGATGCCTCAACCTAAAGGGAATAGAAAAGTTTTATTATAAGTACTAATGGATGAAAAAGTGGAGTGGATGATGAAAAGGTGGTTGGCAGAGGTTTCTTAAATGGTTACTTAGGTGCAATAGACAAAGGCTGAGAGAATTAGAGAACAGAATAAACAATTAGCACTCTTAGGAACTCAGAACTCAGGTGATATGTAAAAGACTTGGTATTATGGATACAACACTACTGGTGAAAACAACTTGAAGGGAAGGGAAAAGAAGTTATGTACTTACCATAACGTTCCATGTTTGTAGTCCAGCTTGCCTACATTCTTGCTGGATGGGTTCAGAGCTAATCCTCGGCTCCGACTCGGCTGATACTAAAGCTCGAGAGCTTTTACTGGCTCGAGGCTATCCCATTATCCCATGGTGCAACACAGCAATTTCCCAGATCTTGTTTGCAAGAAAGTAACTAAATACATAATAGTAATTATACTATCAATAACTATGTACATACAAACAAAAGGACTTTGTTTTACTATCCATGCCATGTGGAGAGACCACTATAACAAGGTCGGACAGCATAATGGATAGTCCACCAGTTGCTCCAGGATACAGGAAGGGGGAAGGAGGGTGGAACGCAATAATGTAGGTCAGATGGACTACAAACATGGAACGTTATGGTAGATGTTATGTAGTCCTATCTCGCCATAATTCTTGCTGGATGGGACAGCTTCCCCAGCACCTTTATCCCGGGTGGCTCAAGCAAAGAGACTCTTCAGCACAGTGGACCCAAAGGAAGGCCTGTCCCGAGAGGCCAAATCCAGTTTGTAATGTGTGACAAAGGTATGAGGCCTTGCCCACGTAGCTGCTGCACAAATGGTACCAATTGGGAGCTTTGATTTGAAGGCATATGAAGGGGATAGTGCTCTAGTTGAATGGCCTTTTACTTTAGCAAGTAGTTGTTTCCCAGCATTTTTGTAAACAAATGAGATGAAGTCTGAAAGCCATTTAGACAGAGTCACCTTGGAGATGGACAAGCCTTTGTTTTTGTCTGAGAAGGAAACAACAATTGATCTGATTTCTTAAAATCTTTAGTCCTGTGCAGGTAAAAAAATTGGAGAATTCTATGGACATCTAATTGATGTAGTCTGTATTCTGATTTATTACTGTAATTTGGGAAGAATACTGATAATTCAATACTTGTGTTTAGATTATGTTCCGAGCATAACTTAGGGAGGAGGAAAGGATTAGTTCTTAGGGAGACTCTATCCTTATGGAATATAATGTAAGGAGGTCAAAATGGTCAGAGCTTGCAATTCTGAAACCCTCCTAGCAGATGTTATAGCTACTAAGAACAATGTCTTCCAAGACAACGATTTTAAGTTGGATGGAGAAGACAGTTCGAATGGTGTAGAAATCAATGAAGTCAGAACTATGTTCAAGTCCCAGGGCTCCGGAGGTTGCCTTACTGGAGGTCTGAGAAGGACGACTCCTTTCAAAAAAGGTTTTACATAAAGAGTGGGACATAATAGGATTTCCCATATTCCCAAAACGAAATTTGAGATGGCAGCCAAATGAACTCTAATGGTAGCAGCTGCAGCTCCTCCTTGAAAAATAGATGCAAGGAAGGACAGGATAGACTCTATGGGGGTTGAGTAGGGATCTATGCCTTGTTTAAATGCCCAAATGGAAAACCTTTTCCATTTGCTGGAATATAAATTCCTGGTGGAAGGTTTGTGGGAAGAAATGAGAATGTGTTTAACGGTAGAAGAAAGGGATATACACCTGGCTATTCTTGGAACTGGAGCAGCCATGCTGTCAATTTCAAGGTTTGGATGGTAGCATGGAACTGTCCTGATTGGCGAATCAGAAGGTGTGGAGATGGTTCCAGAATCCATAGTTCCTCCAAGAGATAGGGCCACAGGAAGGAGAACCAGACTTAGCGAGGCCAGTAAGGAGCAATGAGGATCAGGGTACTCCAACAGTTTTGCTTTCTGAATCACTTTGGGTATGAGAGGAAAAGATAGGAAAAGCATAAAGAAGTCCCGGAGGTCAATTGTGGACTACAGAGTCCCTGGGCGACATTCCCAGATGGGGAATGAGGGCAAATTAGTTGCTGCATTTGGCGTTCATGTACGTGGCGAACAGATCGCATCAAGGGCGGCCCCATTTGTGGAAAATGTCTTCTGCAAATTCTGTTTTCAGGGTCCACTCGTGAGGCATCAGAATTAATCGACTCAGTATGTCTGCTATCACACTGGACTTCCCCAGAATGTGCATTGCTACCAAAAAACGTTGAGTGTCCATCGCCCATTTCCATACTCTTCATGCCTCTAAACTAAGTGGGTAAGACTTGGTTCCCCCTTGCTTGTTTATGTACCACACTACAGGCATGTTGTCTGATTGAATCGCAATTGTCCCAGTGGGAAGAGAACTGTGAAGTGTTTGCAATGCATATAGCACTGCTCTCATCTCCAGAACATTTATGTGCAAGTGGTTCTTGTGATCCTGCCAGACACCTTTGACCGTCATTCCCAGATAATGCCCCCCCCCCCACCCTATCTGGGAAGCGTCCATGGTCAAGACTGCATTTTGTTGAAGGAGAACAAGGGGACAACCTAAATAAAGCTGATCTGTATGTAACCACCATGTTAGATCCTTTTTGCACGAGTTTGTAATGAGTATTTGGTGGAACAAGGGTAGATCCTGCATTGACAACTGGGCAAATAGTAGCCACTGAAGTACTCTCATGTGTAGACGGGCTAAGGGAACTAAAAGAATGGTGTATGCCATAGTCCCTAGAACTTGAACTATCCTGGCCTGTACTTGGTCTTTGGTCAGGAAGAATCTGACTTGGTTGTGCAACAATTCTATCCTTTCTGGTGTCAGTTTTGCTGTCATGGTGGCTGAGTTTATGTCTCAGCCTAAGAAGACAATGTGCTGCGATGCAGATAAGATGCATTTTTTTAGATTTACTGTAATTCTTAATCTGGCGCACAAGGATAGAGTCTCGTCCCTGGCTCGGATTAGTTGGTGCTTGGTGATAGCAGTGAGGAGCCAGATGTCTAAGTATGGAAACACCTGGAATCCCGGACGTCTCAGGTGAGCCATGACCACCGCCATACATTGGGTGAACACTCTGGGGGCTGTAGTGAGGCCAAAGGGCAGTGTTCGAAACTGAAAATGACTGGCTCCCAGCCGAAAGCGTAGATATCTCCTGGAGTGCCTGTCCATTTTGATATGGTAGTAAGCATCCTGAAGATCTATGGAGCACATCCAATTGTCTTTTCCGATAAATGGAAAAACTGACTGCAGAGTGATCATATGGAACTTCAATTTTTTTACAGACTTGTTTAGCTTGCTGAGATCTAGAATTGATCTCCAGTCCCTCATTTATTTTGAACTAAAAAGAATCTTAAGTTCCGGATCCTATTTGCTCTGTGGGTACTTCTTGGATGACTTTTTTGAAGCAACGAGATGATCTCTGAAGTTGCACGGTCTATTTGATTGGTTGGTACATCTGGTAAAGACCGATTTGTAGGGGGGTCAGAAATAAAGGAAATTTAAAGGAAATTATACTTTGTACCCATCGATCTTGGGAAATTTGTAGCCAGGCGCTTGGGTACAGTGAGAGACTACCCCCGACTGCCTCCAAAAATGGACAGTCGGGCAACCCCTCAGGGGCGATGAAAGGGACGATCAGAGAAAGCATCTCTATCACCCTAGTGTTGTGGACCCCCTCTGCTGCGAGCGCGGCACCTTCCATTATAACCTCCCCCTCTGCCTCTAGTGGAGGGCTGACCTTGTGCTTGAGGGAAACCTTTTTGGGATTTACAGAACCACATTTCCCCTCCTGTTTGACCCTTGGGATAGGATCTGGAAGGAAGGGAGAAACAGATTCCGACAGCAGACAAGGTTTTCCCTTCTTGCTAGCACCTGGTCAAAGTCTCTTTTACCAGAGGTCCAAAGAGAGTTGAACCATCAAAGAGGACGTTGGTAAAGGAAGACTTGAAGGATTCCATATAAATTGCATAGACGCATCCAGGAATGTCTCCTAAGAGAAATCCTTGCTGCAGCCGCCCTGCTTGCCCCATCAGCTGCATAGGAAATCCGCCTCATGGAGAAGTTAGCAACAGAGGTAAGGGTGGACAGCTGCGCAGATACCAGTCAGCAGATCCCGAAGCTACTGAACTCTGAAGGGTATCTCCCAACTGCTTTAAGAGATCCCTTTGAAGCCTAGTAAAATGGGACAGGTAATTCAGTGATCGTAAGGTAAATGCTGCTGAAGAAAAGGTACACTTTCCATACCTTTCCATCATCCTAGACTCTATTAAGAGGATGGATATTTGAGGTGGTCTCTGATAACTCCTTCTTCATGGCTGCTGCTACCACCATAGCATCCACAGGTACTCCCTTAGAAATTATTTGTCTTCTGGAGTGGTGATAAATTTGTCTGGCCTCCTAGGGGCAGGCTCCACTGTGTCCGGAGAGGTCCAGGCCCCTAACAGTTGGTCATATGGCGGTGTCACCTAGGAGGTGGAAGGTCGGGAACCAAAAGACTCAAGGTACACTGATTCATCCTCAACAGGGTTAGAGGTCTTCCAATCACCCCTCTGTCTAAGGATTTCAAGGATGTCCTCAAAAGAGAAATCCTTAGAGGGGGATCTTGGGGACCCTTCTGACTCATCCAAATCAGTGTCAGAAGTGACAGACTCGGGTGAGTCAATGTGCTTCCACTTACAAAGTCTCTTCCAAAAGATCTCTCCAGTGGGATAATCTAGGGAGGTCTCGAAGTGGGGACACCTCCAATGGGGGCTCCGGTTCCCTACACTTAGGTGGAGGTTGCTGCCGGCTGCTGGAAGGACATCAGGCCCAATGGCAGGGCTTTAGCACTAGACAAAGCTTTCTCCATTGCCTCAAAAGTCTTACCACCCCGCTCCGAAGACCTCCATTCCGACGGAAGGTAGACTTTGAGCAGGAGGGGCAGGCTCTGAAGCGGACGTGGGAGCAGAGCTCACATGAGCCTAAGCACCGAGAGGGAGGGTCGGCTCTGAAGAAAAACCAGGGTGACTATCCCTCTCGGAGTCGACCAGAGAGTGTCAGCTCCCAAACCCTTCGGCTCCAGACTGAGCTGATGAGGATAGAGTTATCGGTTCTGAGGAAGCAGGAAGAATTCTCTGAACCAAAGGTTCCAGCACTAAAGGACCCGAAACATTAGACTCGGGGAGCGAAGCAGTCAGAGGAGGAACAGTAGACTGAATATAGGAAGGCTCCAAAGCCTTTGGGCACGGAGGAGCTAAACTTTTTGCCAGCGCCGGCTCACAAAGCAGCTTCTTCACCACCCGCTCTACATCCTCATCAGAAAGTGTCCTGGAGGAACGGGTGGAGATAGACTGAGATCCCCTCCTTTCCAAAATCGGAGATCTTAAGGTTGGTGAAACCGGTTCCAAAACAGGGGAGTGACTCGACAGAGAAAATTGTTTCGGCACCGATGAAACAGATGGCACAGAGACTGAAGAAGCAGAATCGAAGCCAGAACTTTTCGTCTGCATAGCTTTTGATTTTTTTGATGGTTCTGAAGCCGGAACTGATGGAGATTTCCTTTTATGACTGTTAGGAACTGTCTGACCTTGTTCCAGCTGTTCTTGGAAGGAACTAGTCATAAGGTCCCTATCTATAAGTTTCTTTTTCCTTTCATTAAGAACCCACGTGCTGAAAGCATGATAGAAGGTACAGGGTTCTTGCAAATGAGCCTCTCCAAGACAGTACACACAACTGGTGTGACTGTCAGTCAATGACATTTTTTTGAGAACATTTATCACATTTTTTAAAGCCAGAAGGGCGGTGTTCTTTATGTTCTCTGTCTAACCTTTGACGTATTTCTATTGAGAAGAAATAATACAATAAAAAAAAAACAAACAGTACAACTATAAAGAGAAGAATATACATATCTATATCTATATATCTATATCTATACATCTATATATTTTATTTATATATATATATATATATATATATATAGATATATATCTATATAGATATATATCTATATATATATATATATATATATATATATATATATAGAGAGAGAGAGAGAAAAGGACTAGCATGCAGAGAGGAAAGGCCCTCTAATTTAAACGGGCAACTACGGCCCTCTAACTAAAATGGGCTATACAATCCTTAAAGGGGGACAGGGGAAGCAAACACTCACGGCAATCACTCAGATAAGGAAAAAAACTATTAAATAGAAAAAGGTGAAGAGATATAGACAGAAATATCAAAATATTTCACTTAACCAATGAGCCAGTAAGAAGACAACCTCGAAGCTTTCGCGGCAAACGAGATCTGGGGAATTGCCGTGGTGTACCATGGGATAGGGGATAGCCTCGAGCCAGTAAAAGCTCTCTAGCTTTAGTATTGGCCGAGCTGGAGCAGAGGATCGGCTCTGAACCCATCCAGCAAGAATTACAGTGAGATAGGACTACATAACATCTGATGTTTTACCATGTCTCAGAAGGTATAAGTTAGTGATAATAAATGCAATAATATCAACAATACAGAATTATGAAATGTTAATTGTAAATAATGCGAAAATATTTGATTTTCTTGTACAAGTTAATACAGTTTTCTAGCTGGTTAAAGTTTATTACTTTTATGTTTAATAATGAAGTGTGATATAAAAACAAATACATGCTGCAAAATAAAATATACATGTAAAATAAATAAATGCTTCTACTGTATGAAAGGAGTTACTGGCAGGAAGAAAAGAACGCAAAGATCAGGAAGGTCAAAGAAGGGTGGGGGCTACATGAAAACTCCTGAGACTGGCACCTGGCCTTTGCCTGCAGAACTATCAGGATCCTGTACTAAATGTGGAAAAATAAAGTCTCAAAAATGATAGCACCACAACAGAAGTTCCACTGCTAAAATTGTTTAAAACAGCAAAGGTCTGAAAAGGTTGCTCTACTAGTCAGATACCGGTGCTACAAGTGCAAACTCTCGAGGAGGTTCAAGTCACTTGCATGTCTATGGAAGCAGGTAACAAGGGGCTGATCTCTTACCTGAAAAGAGAACAAATGGCAAAACAGCATGCTCCGCTGAAGACTCAGTTGATTTCACAAAGGCGTCAGGCCTAGGCTCCTTAGCTTTTACCTTGTGCCTGTCCACTTCTTTTCTGGGTGTCCTTCACAGTACTCTTCTTCTCTTCCCCTGGATGATGCTCCTTTCACCTGCTGTCACTGGACTGCTCCATCTTTAGGAGGTGACCTACTGAGAATGGCCACTTCAAATTCTAATAATGGCAAATAGCTTTACTGGAGGCTACAAAAATCAGTGAATGAAACTGGCCCTGGTAAAACACAGATGTCGATGGCGCTCCTTATTTGCTTGATGACCAAGTGGGGAATTATCTGTGTCAAGAACTTTGGCAAGACTAAAAGCCATTTCAATGGTGCCCAGGCAAGATATCCATCTTTGCCAGTGATGAACTAAAGTCAGGAATAAACTCAGTTTGCTTATTCCTGTAAAAAATGGCTCCTATATCACTAGGAAAAAAGCTACTCCTCATTGTAAAGGAGTCAAGATCTTTATATATGTATTCTGGGTGAAGCACAGCTGGCAATAGCAAAGAATAAGTTAAAAACAACTGAATCTCCAGCTGAAACGTGTACCATAAATACACACGTCTTAACACAGAGTTGCAAGAAGGTTCAAGGAATAATAGGTGTAATAATATTCATACCATCAGTCTACAGAGTTTACTCGCCCTCCACGCTATAAGGGGAGTGCATACGTAATTATGTATGTCTACACCCATGTGTTTTGTCAATAATAATAAAATGAAGTGATAAGCAATTTAAATGACAAAACTTCATCTCAAAGGGCACAAAGGACACATCACAGTTCTGTTTTAATTTATCTGTAGTTACATTGAAAACCTGTTTGCAGGATGATTATGTTAATCAGCTGAATATGATGCTCATATGACTACTAAATGGATGGCGACATACCATACAATTTGGTTAATTACTTTGGCAAAGTGTCACATAATAATGATCATCACTGCACCCAGATTTTTGTCGGTCTGCATTTTAAAAAAATATTGTCAAAATAAAGGAAAATACGTTGGCCCTGCCTTCAAACTAGAAATGTTGTTCACATACATTGGCATTTTACATTAACAAATCCATTTCCACAACCTAACTGCGCTGTTAAGTCTTCACAATTTACTTTATAATGTTTACACCTGAATTTGATTTAAGTGGTTTGAGACTGAAGCCCAAGTAAAATAAATAAAAAGAAAATAATAGTTAAAACTAGACACCGACACTAATACCTGCATTAATAACAGACAGGAGCACTGAGATAGTAAATAAATAGAAATAAAAATAAATGCTCCATTGAGCATTCCACATACTGTCAGAATACAATATGATTTCATAATATACAAATGAAACAAGTTCATGATACAGTCTAAGCTAACATCTACGTTCTGAGCATTATAGTAAAAAATAAGTTATGAACCAAAATAAAACAGGCTTGCAACCTAATTTATCTTACTCTTGTAGAATCTTTTAAACACTATTTTGTTTTTGTTGTTACTTCTTGGAAAAAGTGTAGTATTTGTAAATATGAATCAAGTAAACGAGAAATTAAACAAGAACCTATGGTAACTATGTACAAGTGTAAACAATCAGAGACATACTGGTAACAAGGACAAAGCTTGCACTCTTTTTCCAGTTTTTAACATGCCCATCCACTGATGACTGCTTAATGCATTCATTCTGTGATTAGTCACTTAAATCCAACTCAAGGCTGAGGAGGGGTGGAAGGGGCAGAAACCATTCCAGCACTTAACGGACAATAGGTAGAGAAAGCACTTTTAGAAGGGATGCCAGTATATTGTAGGAGGCACACACTCAAGTGCACACACGTGTGTATGAGTGGGGCATGTACACCTCAAGTAATTTGAAGGATTGCCAGTTCACAGAAATTTAAGTACTCACAGGAAACCCACGTGGAAAATGGTAGGATAAGCAGACTCTGCAAAGAAGGTGACCCAAACAAGAACTAAAGTGAAGTACTGAGCACTGTGAAGCAAATGTAAACAATTCTTTTGGTGCAACAACTATACCATTCTACCTCGGAATTAACTTCTGGAACAGTTATGTGGATTAACAGTATTACAGTTCATGAGTGGGGTTTTCAGAGATAAACAGCTGAAATGGAACCTAAAGCACTGAAATTTGGCAAAGTTGCACACAAATGTGCATCACATTAATCATAAGACTTCCATCTCTACAAGAATCGATAGATGTCTGAACATAATCACAGCACCAAGAAGCTGCTGCCAGGAAAGTTGGAAGCTCCCGATTACCTTTTGTTTAGTCTCATTCCAGACATCCTGAGCTGTCCTAACAGAAACCTTTTTAATCCGCACACCTAAATACTTCATCTTATGCCCCCATTAATATGGGTATTACTGAACCAATTCATGTGTGGATATGCAGTTTACTGCCTATAGCTTTTGTTTTACCTGCATTTATTTTATATCCTGAAAAGGGGTCTCTAATACACCCTTATTCCCCCTTTAGCAATCTGTAGCTGATCCCCTTTTGGTTCTGTGAAATTCACCTCCTTCTATGATGCTTAAACCATTCTCACCTTCTCTAAATAATTCATATTACTCTTTCCCATACATATCGCTCTCATTTCTACCACATTTTTAAAATATATTTTCATTTTAGGCTCTCACTAGTAATTTTTTTTCTTAATAAAAGTTCATCTTTCCCAACAACTCCGGTAATATTCACGACCTATTCCTTAAATCCCTCTCTTAAACAGATATGAAAGCTTCAGTGCTTCATTTTTACATCAAAACCCTGCATCTTTTGAACTTGATTTGTTATAGCTACTGAAAGGGTCTCAAAGCTTTCTGTTACATACAAGTGCTCTTGTAAAATGTAAATTTTAACCAGTCTATACCAGTTATTGCACACTGGTGAATACTATGCAAGTTCTGAGATCCTGTCACTGAATTTTCTTCTTCCATTCCAAATATTCACTTGTATTTCTTCAGAAATGCACCCTTTTTTGTTACATTTCCCCTTCAAGGTCCCCCGATATAGCCTTAATATTGCAAATCAAGCTCACGTTCACACCCATAAATAATATTCCCTATCAAAAGATTATTAATTCTGCCAACATTTCTCCTAAGATCCGTAATAGTAGTTTTAGGTGGAATACAAATACATGCCAGCATAATCCTCCTCCCCTACTAGTTAATCTTAGTGCCACAAATCAACAATTGTCTTTTTTTCTTTTTCTTCTTCTATCATTGGAGCCCCTCTCCCAACTGATATTATTGTCGTCATTTTCCTTTGTCCCCATTACTCTGCTAAATGTTCATCCTGAAATCCTGTCATTCACTTGCCAATTTTTATCCAAATGTTATCTCCCATAACATTTCTATGTGTACTTCTTAATACAATTCAATCTTCTTTGCTTTTTCTCTACAACTTTAAAGCTACTCACACTTCATGTTAACACTGAACAAGCAGCCATTCTGATAAAGCTATCACTCCTGCATAATATACATAATATGCTACCAATCTGCAGCTTACGTGCACGTTCTAATGTTTGACAGGCTGCATTTGTATGCACTTGCTTGTCATTTCTATCTAAATCCATGATGCATTTTAACAGACTTTTCAGTTCAATTAAAAAAAAAAAATGTAATTTTCCATCCTTTGCCAACTCACAACAAATGCATTAAACTATATATACTTTCCAAAAAGGGAGTTTAACCCTCCAAATAAAACAAGTTGCCTCAAATTGGCAGCAGCACAAACAGGCCTTACCCCCTTCTAAACATACAGATAACCATGTTAAAACACATATTAGCAAAATGGGTTAGTGGGGACACAGGCTCTGTTTTTATCTTGTATCTAACTCCCTTCCCAGATATGAAAAACAACTTCCCTTCTGTCAGCAAATACTGCCTTTTAAGACTTAAGAAAAATGCACCGGAATTTTCATTGGGGATTACTAGGCTAAAGACCCCAAAGGGCCTTTTTAAGCCTAGCCATGCTTCGCAAATGTTTCTGCAAGCTTTGATACGCTATGTCTAATGCATTGGTACCCCACATCTAATGAATTATCACACCAAGGCTGCTGGGGAGACAACTACTCTTATAACTATTCACTTCTCACAGTTTCAAATATTTCTTTTCACGGAACTGTTTGCCCCTTTTCTTTTAAATGTTAATTATACTGCAACATGTAAATTTCACCTTTCATGACTAATTGCTTGCACCTGCAGGCTCATCTTCAACTAAAAGCATCTACTAAATGGGAAAAAAACAGCTAGTAACATTGCATATGCAAGAATAAAGCCGTATAGATTTCACTCAGAACAAACTGTTTATACCCTTACGACTAACTGCTTGTACCTTCAGGCTACTTGCCTTCACCTAAAAGCACTTGTCAATGGGAAAAAACAATTATCTTTGTAAATACAATAAAGAAACCATGTAAATATAACTTAGAATACACTGGGCAGAGTTCTCATGAAAACTTGTTTACACCGGTTTGCTTCTTAATTCTATTTAAAGGAAAGAGCTGAAGGAAAAATAAACAGCTAATACATTTGCAAATGCAAAAACAAACTCACTTTTTTATCCCTTCCATCATTTTCAAGCCCATTTGCTTAAACAACTTGCCTTTAATCAGCAAAAACAGAGCCCAAAATGCAGCAACATAACAGAAACAGATGTAAAGTCCCTTGAAATCAAAGGGCAAAAAATCCAGGCTGAGAATGATTCCAAAATAACAGCAAAGAATCCACAGATATACGTGCAGGTACCAGTTTATTCACAGAAGACACAAGCGCTTTCACAATAGCTTCGTCAGGTGTAACTTCTCCATGAAAATCCACACCTTATATACTCTACCTAATTAATCCAAACAACCAATTAACATACTAAAACATTTTTAAAGAGACATTACACCTAAGGACATGAATAAATAAATGTTACCTAACTGAAATGCATACATTTATAATGCTAGTACAATAATTAGTGGACAGTGATTTTTTGCCCTTTGATTTCAAGGGACTTTACATCTGTTTCTGTTAACTTGCCTTTAATGTTAACATTAGGTATCTACCTCTATAACAACAAGGGAAGTTACATTTTAAGTTTACATATAATATGATTAACACAGTTATGTCCCCTGGTAACCCATGATTACAACATTGTGTTAACTTTACATGCTTCTTTCCAGCCTTCTTTACCTTGCTACAGTGTGAAGGATGAATATATTACTATGAAGAAAAAGTTCCTTCTTACTGTAATATCACAATAATAGAGCACTAACTGGTAAAACTCCACCACCTCACATTTCACATCACTGCAATTACAATGTAATAAGCAGTTTACACCATAAATATTTTATACAGATACCAAGAACAAAAACTGTTTTACTTGTAGTTACTTCTTCAGTCCTTTCAGTACCCTTCTACAAAACAATGACAAAGTGAGGTTTATGCTTTACAGTTTACCCATCAAAAATGACAGTTCTAATAGAACTGATGCTTTACAGCACTCAAATTTATTCAGTGATGTCACATTACTGCTGGTCTTCTTCCAAGGTACTCCTGAATTTACTGCAATTTTTTCAGTCACACAAGCACTTTGCTTTGGAACAATGGAGAATGTTTCACTTGTAAAGTCTCTTTATGGGTGGGCATTGTTGCTGTCAGAAGATTGAAGAGGCTCATTCAGATTGCTGACTTAGTCTTTTGTAGGTTAAAAACTTTGTTTTATTTCCACTACACCTTGATCTGCATTCAAACATACATCTTAACCACCCAGGAAAAAATATTCTGAAGACAGATGAATATAGCAATTTAAATCTCAAACATGCCTCTCAATATCCCCTTGCTGCTCTTCTGCTTGTTGTACAGTCAATCATTTTCCACAAACACACCACTATCCTCAGTTTTTGATACTTTTCTATTCTGCCACAATTCTGTCAAGAACAGCTATTTCTGCTGGCATGACTGCATCTTTACTTAAATAGGTCTTAGCTGCTTTTTCATTGTCAGGTTTGGAGAATACACATCAAACAGGCCTCTTGATTAACCAACTGTTCTTTGGAACATCAGTACAGATGCTCACTTGTAATTGCATAAAAATAATGCAGTCCTTTTAGCTATACAAGACTAGAAAGAATAACCTCCCTTTTCTGCTTCCTCTGCCCTCTAACTCTACTGTTTTTGAAACAGCTCTTCTTGAAAAGCCTTGGTAACCCCAAGCCTTCTGAATTCTGCAGTTATATCAGCTCATCTGAATAGCTACTTATAACTTCTACTTTTGCAGCCTTTTGATTTTATATACTTCTAAACTGTCTTACTTATTTTAAACAAACAAATGCATTTGATTTTTTTCCTCCAAGTTACTGGAAGATGTTTCCTGTACTACTAAAGCTGCAGCATGAACTGCTTTTGATGAAGAGCTGCAAGGTTTTCAACGCCAAAGCATACATTCCCATACATGGCAAAGCATTTCCTTCTACGTTTCCTATTAATTTTCCTCTTACTTTCTCCAAATTGCTTCTTTTGTTGTCATTCAGGCAGAACAATTTCTAGTCATTAAATGAATTCTACCCAAACTGAGAAAAGCTTATAACTTCAGTTTTCGAACTAGGAGAGCTCTAATCAACATGATGCTCAGCAGCAGCCACCAAGGAAATCTCTTGGGCAGTGAAGTGTTAACCTGAGCACAAGGTCAAACAAGAATGCTCATGTCTAACTGCCTTATCTAGGGCAGTGGGTTTAGGAATCCTGCAGGGTGCTGTCAATCACCTGGCATCTCCAGCAGAGACAAGGAACATAATGGGGAATGTCGGTGCTTCACATGAGGGAACATAATTCTGTAGGTGGGGATATCCACTTACTTATGTGAGGGAATGCCCCACCACTGAACCACACTGAATTACAGAGTTTGGGCAATCTGGTGCACACAGTCTGCATAACGAAAAGCACCTCCAGGGCTGCAATATTAAAGATGGTCTCCAATCATCCCATCCTTTAACTCCATACAAAAATGGAGAGGTACGGCAACAGCAAATAGGCTAGTGGGAGCAGAGAGAGACAGCTAGGTAAGCAATATGTAGTGACATGTGAGTGTACAGAAAACAAAATAAATGAGTAACCTTACTGTGACCAACCATGGCTTTCAATTGCACATATGGGCTGTGCAAAATAAGGCCTAAAGTTTAATCCCAAGGTACCTGGGCCCAGGCTTCACCTTATCTCTTGTTGCATCAAAATCTAAGCTAATACAGATTTTACACATTATGGCAATGGTGACAAATGATGAAAGAAGCCTTGTGGAATACATGTTTGTGTCAGCAGCTGTACCCTCAGTCTAGTATTTTGGATACTACAAAGCACAGTCAAACTAATGCCCATCTTGGAGTCTGGCAGCTCTGCACAAAGGATTAAGCTGTGCACTGCGAGCAAGGTTGCTTCTGCAATCCAAGGCTTAATTTCTTTAACTTCAGTTTGCTTTTTGTGTGCTCTCTGGTTGCCACTGAAAACTGCCTACTGTAGTGGATTTAACAGATTAACAAAAAAAAAAAAAAAAAAATTACAGTAAAATGATAACAGTCATAAGTATTTTTAGAGTCAGTTCTACTGAGGTGGGTTAGGAAAGAAAATGTAATGCTAGTCACATAAAGGTAGTACTTAAGCCACATTTATGTTAATATCAATTCCTGTCACCTATGCCAGGTTACACTTTACAATCCTATTTTATGGTTAAAAAAGGTTACACATGAATATTAATGTCAAAATGCGTCGACCCATTACAACTTGAGCAGTAAACAGTTTAAATGTGTACAAACCATGAACTCAGGTGTTCAAATACTGAAAATAGGATATTAAGTCTCTCCTTCATTACAAACAATTACTGGGACAACAACCATATAGCACAAGTACCACTTTGAGGTAGCACAGATGCTTTGGTCTGTTTAATTGACTAAAGTCCACACAATTTGCATCAAAAGGTGAATCAAACCCATGACAAAAATATGCGTCTTGTGTAGTGGTAGTGTTATGGGAACTTTTTTTTTTTTTTTTAATTCAAGACCACAAGGCCTTCTACAGTTATGTAAAGAAACTCCACGGCAATACCCAGATTTGCTCAGAGTTACTGCACAATGGTATCTCCTATACCGAGCCAACAGATACTGCCAATATACTGGCTGACAGATTCAGTGCTAACTTTACCCCTCTCTCCCCACCAAAGAACCAATCATAATACCAGCAGATTGCCAGGCACCCAGTATTACTGTTGCACAGGTTAAAACAGCACTGTCCAAGGCCAAGAATACAGCTTCTAAGGGACCTGACAATATCCCTGGCTGTGTTCTAAATGAACTACAGAGTGAACTGGCACCTCACCTGTGTGCCCTGTTGAACCATAGCCTCACCTCAGACTCTGTCCCTACCGAATGGCGCACTGCTAGAGTCATTCCTCTCCACAAAGAAGGAGCGACTACAGACCCTGGGAACTATCACCCCATTAGCTTGACGAGTCTGATATGCAAAGCTATGGAACGCATCATCATGGACATAATAAACAAGGATATAGGGAATCTCCAAACTCTGGATCCTGCACAGTTTGGTTCTGTGATCATGCCTGCTCAACCTGGTCGACTTCTTTGAGTCAGTCACCAGAGCTGTGAATGATGGCATGGTGGTTCATACAGCCTACCTTGATCTGGCCAAAGCCTTTGATACCATTCCCCACTCAAGAATCATAGAAAAACTCACCAAGCCACACAGCAACCCCTATATATCACTAGGTAGGTTGCAAACTGGCTCAGATAGAACCCACAGAGTGAAAGTAGCTGACTCCAAGTCAGACTGATGACCAGTCACGAGTGGAGTCCCACAGGGTTCAATCCCGGGTCTTCTCTTGTTTGGTATCTACTTCTCTGAAGTCCAGGCCAACATGAAGGGACTCTGGCTGACAAAGTTCACAGATGATTGCAAGTTGGGAGCTATTATTAACTCCCCAAGTGATGTAGACATCCTACAGAAAGACCTCATTGAGACCAATGACTGGTGTCAGAACCATGTACTTAAGCTCAATGCCAAAAAATATGTAGTCATCCCCTTTGGGAAAAACCCAGTTCATCGGTGGTAGTCCACTGAACACAGAAGGTGTTATAAGAGATCTGGGAACACAGGCTGACAGTAACCTCTCTCTTAATCACCACATTGCCACTGTGGTCAGAAAGTCCTTCTATGTGGCACGTCTTATTAAGGGTTTCGCATCCAGGAAGAAAGAGGTCATTGTCTCCTCTACTCTTCCCTCACTAGGCCAATCATAGAGTACAATGCCCCATTTGGCTTTTACCTCACTAGACACCT
Source organism: Protopterus annectens (assembly GCF_019279795.1). Taxonomy (NCBI): domain Eukaryota; kingdom Metazoa; phylum Chordata; order Ceratodontiformes; family Protopteridae; genus Protopterus; species Protopterus annectens. The sequence continues at coordinate 1,968,504,745 of NC_056729.1, forward strand.
GCAACAACTAGAAAAGGCCGCAAAAGTACCTCACAGAGAGAATCCTAGGCCTTAAACAAGTCCTATACGGACAGACTCAAAAAACTCCAACTATTCTCTGTCTCATATCGCCTACTTAGAGGCAATCTCTGCTTGACTTACAAAGCCATGTGTGACCCAGCTCTGTTAGAAATGCTACATCTAAAGAAATCTCAATCCCTCTGCACCACACCCTCCAGAGACCTCAACCTCATTACCACAATCAATAAAACAAGCTGGAGGGACAAGTTCATAACCCAGACACTGACCATGCTATGGAATAGACTTCCCATACATGTCAAACAGAGCACCTCACTGGCCCTCTTCAAGAGAGATCTTGATGAGTGGATGGGAAATAGAAAATTCATCCCAGGGATCACTCTAGTGGCTCTACTCGACAGAGGCACTGGGAACTAAGGTCAGGTGGTACGATGCCAGGGTAATCCTATGGGCTAGGCTTGTAAAAGCTCCAGGGACATTGGCTTAGTACACACCTATGAACCTATGTAGGTAACATTTTCTGTAATTTAAGATGTAGGTTAGAGGCAGGCTTGGTAATACCATCTGACCGTAACTCTAACTAGCTCTAACCTGAATCTTTTTAAAAAAAAAAAAAAAAAAAACCTCCCCATTACAATGCAACAATTAGGACAAATTTGAGCCGAATGTGGTTGAGGTTTTGGGTAAGACACCGGAAAAGGAAATCTGTTCCATTATTTCAATGTACTATGTGTCAATGTGTTGCAATAGTGATATAATGATTGATCGAAGTGTTTTAGCTGCTGTTTTGTGTGTCAACCAAGTAACAAGATGAGCAATTATCATATAACCATATCAGTGTGAGTCACTACTTTGTACACATAAAACAGTGAACTTCAGATGTTGTTGTTGTGTCTTTCGGCTTTTCCCGGTTAGGGGTCGCCACAGCGGAACTCCAGTCCGCTAATGATTGATAGTTGATTTTTACGTGCCGAGTTACCAGCCCTGACGCACAACCTTCAACGAAGGTATGCCCATTCACGCATGCCTCCAGGCAGAAGACGCTCTAGCTGAGAATCGAACCGGACAGCGGCTTACTGTGAGGCGACAATACTACCGCAGCACCACGACCGCGGGTAAAACAGAATTTCAGATGACAAAGGAAAACTAGATCTTCACAACACTGAAAAAAAAAAAAAAACATCACTGTGCCCTCCCACATCCCTGCTAATTATAAACAGCAACTCTGAGATTCCATTTCAGTGGAGAAAGGACAAATTTCCTCATCCTCACTGTTCTCATTCTCGCACAGAAAACAAGCCAGCATGTTCCATCAGCTAATTTTTAATCAGCTGTGCTGCCTTTTTTTTCTGGGCAATGATCATAAAATTTTATCACCTTAATGAAAAGCACACAAGCAGACATCATATTTAGACTAGTCTTACTAATTGTTTTGAAATTCATACATTTGTTGGATTATTTTGCTTTGCAAATGATTTATAAAACTTTTGACCCAGGTCATGACTGAAAAGTGTTTCCAGCCCAGCTGACTTACCAGTTAGCAAATAACAGTAATCCCTGTTCTCTGTTCCCACACAGATTAAATTTGAGACAAACACGCTGCAGAATACTGGACACAAAACAGAGCCTTGCAGTAACTACACTAACCACTTTCCTAATTCTTGACAATGTCATACTAACAGCAGCCCTCTGCATTCCACCATTAAATCATGCAGCTATGCAATTCTTCTGTCTTGCTAATACTCCACTATCCAGTTTTATCAACCCTCCTGTGTGGGGACTTCCAAGATGAGTAACAGCTTCACTCTAGCTCTCCCAGTGTGAAAATAGAAACTCAACAGAGAAGGCCAGTAGACTTTTGTGTTTATGGGTAAATTTCAGTAACTGAGTAGTAAGTGTACTGCCTGGATGCGAGGAAAAAAAGAAATGCAGAGGACCTTGAGGAAAAAAAATCAGCTAAAAAAAATGAGGAAGAAACCCTGACTGGGGAAAGTTCTGCAGCTGATCAACAAAAAGAAATAAAACCTACAGACATGACTTCCAGTAAGCCACAAGACAACTGACTTGGTTAAAATAAACAAAACACTGATGAAGTACATCAACACAAACGGCTGGAAAAATGGAAGAAGCTTTAAACAAAATGTTCACATGAGGTGATAAAGGTTCAGAAATCAGAGGCTGAAATGAAGAAAAAAGCTAGCTGAATATGAGACTGCTCAGAAAGAAATGTTTAAAACAATTATAGGACAGAGCACATAGGGAAAGCTTGAGATTTTCAGCTACACCAGAGAAGCTGGAAGGAACAGACTGCATTAATTTTATGAAAGCAGAAATAAGCAACTGGACTGGTATTCTACAACAGGAGTTGTTAGTTGAAAGGGCATATCGTGTGTGAGCTCCAAACTTGGCTATGGGAAAGCAACCTAGACCTTTAATACTAAAACTGCAATGCTACCAGCAGAAGTGGTTGATTCTAACAAAGCTGTGGCATAAGGATAAAATATTAAATGTGGAAGACAAAGTGTTTGTGGAGAATGACTACTCACTGTACACAAGGCAGAAGAGGAGTAAATTCATTCCACTATTCAGGGAATGTTGAGATGCAGGTATGAGATTCAAATTGATGTACCCAGCTGTCTTCAAGGTATTCTTCCCTGGAGGAACAAAATCATTTTTTTGATGAAGTACATGCTAGAGGAAGAGTCTGTAAGAAAAAATGACCTGTGAAACAAAGGGATTATGCTTCTTTCTTGTTCTTCTGGCAATAAAGACAACAAAAAGACTTTACTTACGAAATCGTTTTCACTGTTTCAACAGAACATGTTGATGTGAAGGGAGGGCCACAGGAGTTGACTAGAAGAATCGAGAGCACGTTGGAAATGATGCAGAGAGAATTTGGGAGATGAAGATGAACAGTAATAAAACCAGTAATGTGGGATTACAATTCAATAATTGTATTTGTGAAATATGACAGAACAAGAAAAGCTGCGGTGGTGGTGCTGCGATAGCGTTGTCGCCTCACAGTAAGACGTTGTCCTGTTCGATTCTCAGCTAAAGCATCTTCTGTGTGGAGACATGCATGAATGGGTGTACCTTCGTTGAAGGTTGTGCGTCAGGCCTGGCAAGTCGGTACGTAAAAATCTACTGCCAATCATTAGCAGACCGGAGTTCCGCTGTGGCGACCCCTAACAGGGAAAAGCCGAAAGATACAACAACATGACAGAACAAGAAAATCTAGAAATATTGGACTTTCAGAATTTGCTGGGGGGAGGGACTCTAAAGTACATGCTCTACTTCATGTCATTAATATTCAGAAAAATGCTTTCTGGAGGGGAAGAGAGGGGATAAAGTTAACTCTAAGTAAAGAAAACCTTTTTTTCTTAATGGTACTATTTTTGTGGTATATGGTTTTCTTTGCATGCTATAAAAAAGTGTTCTCGGTTATTTAAGTGTAATGAGGATTGTAAATAGGTGTTGCTGTTCTTTTTTTTCCCCTTTCTTTTCCACGTCTCTCTTTCTTCTTGTTCAGTTTAAAGAAATGCAGGTAAAAAAAAACTGGTTAAAGGAGCATGGCAAAAGAAAAAAATTAATGTGCTTTTTCTCATTCTTCTATGGGGGAATGACTAGATTGAGTAATTAGCATGTTTTAAGAGAAAGCAAGTAAATGAAAAAGAATATTGATTGTGAGGCTTTTTTCTAGCAAATTAATGTATGCTTAGTAAACTCTGTATCCGACCCTCATGACTCCATGAAATCAATCTGATAGAGAGAAATTGACTGTTTGGTTCTTATGTCTCCATGGAGGCAATCTGATAAAGACACACTGGTTGCAGTCTAGTGGAGAGTGATTGGTTGGGAAAAAAAAAGGAGAGAGAGAAACTGGCTTGGAGATGATCTTCTCTGAAAACATTCAGGGGTTCTCAGCTGGGAGAGCTAGAAAGATAAGGCAAAAACAGCTGCACTTGTAAAGCACAGGCTGCACCATGCACCTTACCATGGATAAAGTACAGTTTTGTACCTACCATAAATGTACATGTTTGAGTGCTCATACAGCTGCAATCATTACAAATGGGTTATCCTGCCGTCAGGCGGGTCCTCGGTCGGCCGAATTCCAAAGTCTAGGTCCGGCATCGGTTGTCGTCGCTTCTTCCCTGACGTCAGTGCGGCAGGGGTATAAAAAAGGCAGCAGACACCATTTTCTTCAGTTTTTCTTGCCCCAGATGTCAGGTGCCCCCAGAAGGAAGGCAAAACATAACATTATGCAAACATGCAATGTAGATAAATCAAAATCAGTAGTTGCAAGCAAATCCACCATAAAAGAATACCCCAAATAGGTTGTATAATAAAGGTGTTTGTCATAAGGCCTGTCCTAAGAGGGGATGGAGGGAGGGTAACCTGGACTGCAGCTGTATGAGCACTCTAACATCTACATTTATGGTAGGTACAAAACTGTACAATGTTCATCGTGCATACAGCTGCAGTCATTACAGATGGGTAGAATTCCAAAGCTAAGTAAGGGTGGTAGGTACTAAGTGGAACTAGGAGGGGCTAGGATGCCCTGCAGGACTGCTGTGGCAAAGCCCGCTCTAGATTTTGAGTATAGTGGAAGGTGGTAGTACTTGGAGAAAGTGTGCACTGAACTCCAAGTAGCTGCTTCCAAAATGTCCTTGGTAGGGACCCTCCTGAGGAAAGCTGCAGAGGTAGCTGTAGCCCTGGTGGAATGGGATCTGATGTATACAGGCACAGATTTTCCATGAAATGAATAACAAAAGTGTATGCAGTGGGCTATCCATTTTGAAATGGTCTGTTTGGAAATAGCCTTTCCTTGAGCACCTGTAGCATAGGACACAAAGAGCTGCTCAGATTTCCTGAATGGCTTTGTTCTGTCCAAGTAATAACGAAGTTGTCTGTGAATGTCCAAGAAATGTAGTAGTCTCTCTCCTTTGTTCTGTGGATTTGGATAAAAGGTAGGTAAATGAATAGTCTGATTCAAAGCTACACTGGATACTACCTTTGGCATGAAGGTAGGGTTGGTTCATAAGGAAACTCTGTCCTGATGGAAAATGATGAATGGTTGCACAGCCATGAGGGCCTGTAGCTCCGAAACCCTGTGTGCTGAGGTAATAGCCAGAAGGAAGGCTGTTTTCCACGACAAGTATTGTAGCTCTGTTGAAGAAGCTGGCTCAAAGGGAGGCAGGGTCAGCTTTTCCAATACGAAGTTGAGGTCCCAAGCTGGGACTGGTGGTTTCCGTGGGGGGTTTTATATTTTTTGCCCCTCTGAGGAACTGCCTTAATAGAGGATGTGAGAATAAAGGAAGATCTGTATTGTATTGTGCAGAAATGGCTGAAGAGTGGATCTTGATGGAGGAGAAGGAAAGGCCACTGTTTAACATCTCAGCTAGGTACTGTAAAATTTGAGGTATATTTACTACCCAAGGATTCTGGTCCTTTTCTTGATTCCAGGAACAAAATCGTTTCCATTTGGCGGAGTAGGTTTTTCTAGTAGAGGGTCTTCTGGCCTCCAAGATGACATCCTGCACCTCCTTGGAGGAGAGTCTGTTGGGAAATTAAGGTATTCTCCATGCAGCTAGATTTAAGGTTTTAAGCTGGCTGTGAAGGGTTTTGTAGTTGTGCTGGGACAACAGAAGAGGAACTAGAGGTAGGATCCATGGTGGTGAGTGTGACAGGCTCTTTAGGAGAGGATACCAGTGCTGTCGTGGCCAGTCTGGCGCAATGAGAATCATTTGTGGCCTCTCTGCTCTGGCTTTTAATAGAACTTTGGTCAGTAGAGGAAGAGGCGGGAAGACATAGACGGTCAATGTTGTCCAATTGAAGGAGAGTGCGTCCACTTTCCAGGCCTGTGGATGATAGGTCCTTGAACAGAATTTTTTCAACTGGTAATTTCTGTGGGTAGCAAATAGATCTATGTCTGGCTGTCCCCATGCCTGCGTTATCTTTGAGAAGACTTGGGGATGCAACTTCCATTCGTGTGGATCTGTCATATTTCTGCTTAAGTTGTCTGCCAGTGTGTTTTCCTTCCCTGGCAGGAATTGTGCCTGTAGTTGAATTTGTAATTCCAGTGCTGTGTTCCACAGGGTCATGGCTTGCCTGCACAGGGGGTATAAATGAGTTCCCCCCTGTTTGTTTATGTACCACATGACTGTGGTGTTGTCTGTCCTTATCAATAGTTGGCCTGGATGTAGGACTTTGAAGGTCATAAGAGCATTTTGCACGGCTAGCATCTCCTTTTGGTTGATGTGTAGGTGCTTCTCTTTTTGGGACCATTTTCCCTGAATGCACTGATCTGCCATGTGTGCTCCCCAGGCGTAGTCTGAGGCGTCCGTTGTGACGATTTGAGTTGCTTGAGGTAAACAGAAAGGGAGACCTGTGTTTCTTTGGCATGCTTGAGCCCACCACAAAAATTCTTTTTGAAGGCATGGAATTGGAATAAGTGGTACAATTGTTTCCAAGCTGTGGCTGTGTTGAGACCATAAGTTTTTTTAGGTACCACTGTAGTTTCCTCATATGCAGCTTTGCATATGGTATCAGTAGGATGCAAGATGCCATGAATCCCAGAGCCTGCAGGACTTTCCTTGCAGTTAGTCTGGTTAAAGTTGCCATTTTGTTGAAGTATTGAGACAGTTGCCCCTGTTTGTCTGGTGTGAGGTAGGCCATCTGGGTGGTTGTATTTAAGCTGGCACCCAGGAAAATTATCTGTTGAGAAGGTATTAGTTTTGATTTCTTTTTGTTCACTGTGTATCCCAGGTAGTTTAACAGTTTTATTACAAACACCAGATGCTGCAATAGAATGTCCTTGCTGTCCGCTTGGATCAGGCAGTCGTCCAGATATGGGTAAATTTGTATTCCTTGTTGTCTGCAGAAGGCAATTACTGATGCCAGGCATTTCGTAAACACTCTGGGCGCAGTAGATAAGCCAAAGGGCAATGCAGAGAATTGGTAATGGGTTGAACCTGCAAGATATCTGAGGTATCTTCTGCAATCTTGTCTGATAGGGACATGCAGGTATGCCTCCTTGAGGTCCAACGTTACCAGCCAAGACTCCTTGCCCAGCATGGGAAGAAGCTGCTGTAATGTGAGCATCTTGAATTTTGCTACCTGTAGATGTGTGTTTAGGATGGATAGGTCTAAGATGGGTCTTCAATATTTTTCCTTCCTTGGTACCAGAAATAGTCTGGAATAAAAACCTTGACCTTGTTCTTTTGCAGGTACCTCTTGAATTGCTTTCATATCAATGAGAGCGGAAATTTGTCTTTGTGCCTCTGCCCATTGATTTTGTGGCAGGTTTGGCAAGCCTCTCATTTTTGGAAGGGTGTGAAAGTGGAACCTGTAGCCTCTGTCTATAATGTCCAGAATCCATTTGTCTTTTGTAACAGTGTGCCAGTTTTTTGAAAATAATGCCAGTTTTCCACCCAAAGGTGCTGCCATTATAGCTTTGTTTGGCAGGCATTGGGGGAAGTCATTGTGTCCGTTTTCTAAATGACTGTGGTCCATCTTCTCCACCTCTTGGGGTTGGTGCTTGCCACTGTCTAGCTCTGTAAGATCCTTGAGGTTTGTCCTCTACCCCCTTGGGCATCTGTATCTGCCCCTTTGAGGTCTGTCCGAGGCTGGAAAGGACCAATTTTTTGAAGGCCAGTTTCTGCTGAAGCGTGGAGGTTGCACCTGCAAGAAATCTTTAACTGTTTGCATACATTTTGCTTTTTCCTCCATTTTCTTTAGTACCTCCTCAGCTTTAACACCGAACAATACATCTTTTTGAAGTGCAGCATTATTAAACTTTGCTTTGACATGATCTGGTAAGGTTTGCTCTGAGCCAAGCATGTCTACGTATAACAGACCCCATTGACTGCAGCTCTACATGAGGCCTCTAAAGCATCAAAACCACACTGCAAGGTATGTTTACCCACTTGCTCTGCTCCATGCAACAAATCCTGCAACTCTTTCAAATATGGTTGTTCTGTTTGTGTCATTTTGCTTTTCAGCTGAGATAACAAAATCTGTTGGTACTTTAACATATGAAATTGACAGTTTAATGCCCTCATGGTTAAAGTGGCTGATGTATACACCTTTTTCCCCCACCTTTCTAATGCTCTGGAATCTCTCTCTGAAGGTAAAGGGTTTTTAGCAGTAGAGGCCTTTATCCCCTTGGGACCCTGTGAAATTGTTTCTGGGTCAGCAGTATGGCTTTTATAAAGGAACTGGTGCGAATCAGGAACCCGGTAATGCCGGTCTGGTTTAACAGGGGCTGGAGGTAAAGAATCTGGATTAAGACTGGCTTCTGCGTACACATCATCCAAAATATCTAAAACAGGAGGGATAGCCAGGGGCCTATGCTGGGGGAGCAGTAGAAATTCCCTGAGCCTTTTCTTGGAATCTGAGTAATCTTGGCCTTCCCAGTGGAAGTGCTCCCTCAATGTATGCAGGGTTTCCCCAAAAGAGTAGTCCTCAGGGGGGGAGACCGAGGGAATAGACTCCTCAGCATCAGAGTCTTCAAAAGGGGAATAGGCATAATCCTGGTCCTCAGAATGGTCCGAGGTAATAGAAGCCTGGTCTGAGGAAGGGTAGTCTTCCTCCAATCTGGGTCTTTTGTCAGAGGGGGGTTGAGAACCCCTGGTGAGAGTTATCAAATCCTCAGCCATTTTAAGCATCTGTTGTTTAGGCATGGGGCCTTGAGAGGAGGTCTGAGGACCCTGTTTTTTAGTTTTGATGGCAGCTTTAGATTTAGTGAAGGATTTAATAGAGAAGGTGGTAGGCCTGAAGACGCCTTCAGAAATGGCAGGCCTCACTAAATTTTCGGTTTCCCCGCCAAGAGTGGCGTCGGTATCTGCAGTGGGAATGGAGACCGAGGAGCCTGCGACCTCGGGTACTGAAGACACCGGTAAAATAGTTTAATCGGTAGTCAGGGGCTGCGTAGGCGCCTCGCTGAGAACCGGAGAACCGGTAGTCGGCCTAAGCGTGGTCTCAGTACTCGGTGCAGACCTCGGATGTCGGTCCTTGTCTTTGCGTCTTTTGCCTAAAACTGGCGTTGGTGTATCTGACGACATGATATAATTAATTTTTTTGCCAAAATAATGAAGGGCGAACTCCGCCCAGCGCTTAATAGTGCGCTTGTTGAACCTAGCACAAAAACGGCAGGCCGAGACGTCATGGTCTGGCCCTAAGCAAGGTATACAGAAAAGTGAAAATTCTTATGCGGTATTTGCTTCCCACAAGAAATGCAATTATTAACTTTGTCTGACATCGGTCTGAGTCAAGAAAAGTTTCCCCAATGGGGAAATTAGCTTTAAAGAAGACTTCGGCTGAAATACTGTTCGTAAATCTCAGGAGCTGGCCGACCGGCACTTGCGAACTGCTTCTGCTTCGGGCACCGCGCGGCAAGAAAGACTGAAGAAAATGGCGTCGGCTACCTCATTTATACCCCCACCGCACTGACGTCAAGGAAGAAGCGACGACAACCGACGCCGGACCTAGACTTTGGAATTCGGCCGAACGAGGACCCGCCTGAAGGCAGGATAACCCATCTGTAATGACTGCAGCTGTATGCACGATGAACATCCTTTATTTTAGGTTAACACAAGTCTATAGGTGTGGCTGTCAGTTTGGGACATCTGCTCCCATTAGAAGGGTAAAACTTCAATATTTGAAGATGTATACAGTTTTCTGTGTTAGTAATAAATTAACAGGTTTTAGGGGGTACTTGGGGTTTGTTTTTCTGTTTGACAGCATTCACTAAAACAGAGTTTTGTAAGCTGTGATATAGGTTATAATGGATATGACAAGAAATTAGAAGTTATGTACTCACCATAACGTTCCATCTGAGTAGGTGTATTCATTTGTCTGCAACCTGTGGGTTATGGATCCGATATCGGATCCGAACCGGCATGGTTTTCCAGCTATGGATCCGAGGTCTCAGCTCCTACCCTCACCCATAATGCCCTGCTCTCCCTACATGACCTCAGATCGAGTTTGTCAACAGCATGACTACCCTGAAAAGGGTAACGCATAATATGCAGGAAACTGAAAAAGGCCAGGGGGATAGGAGGGCGGGATGGTTGCAGACAAATGAATACACCTACTCAGATGGAACGTTATGGTGAGTACATAACTTCTAAATCTGAAGTAGGAGATTCATTTGTCTGCAACCTGTGGGACAGAGTCCCCAGCTACCTGAATCTTGGGCGGCCATCATGGAAGGATATTCCGGAGCACCGCGGAGCCAAAGGATGCTCTACCCCTAGATGTAAGATCCAACTTGTAGTGGGAAATAAAGGTATGAGATGAAGCCCAAGTGGCTGCTGAACAAATATCATCTAGAGGAATCCTAGCCTTAAAGGCGGCCGAGGTAGAGACTAACCGGGTTGAATGGGCATGAACACCCTCCGGTGCGGGCCTTCCAGAGGCTTGATAAGAAATAAGATGCACTGTGAAATCCAGCGAGATAATGAGACTTTAGAAATTGGCTTGCCCAAATTAAATTTAGCAAAGGAAATAAACAACTGGTCGGATTGCCTATGACCAGCCGTCCTGTTTAGATAAAATCTAAGTTGCCTGTGAACATCTAAGGAATGAAGCTTGTATTCACCCTTGTTTTGATATTTAGGAAAGAAAACAGGGAGGTTAATGGATTGATTAATGTTTGCTTCAGAAGCTACCTTAGGAAGAAAGGACGGGTTGGTCCTGAGGTATACACGGTCCGGATGAAAGACCAAGTAAGGGGTTTGGCTGATAATGTTTGAAGTTCTGAGACTCTCTTGGCCGAGGTAATGGCTACTAAAAAGGCCGTCTTGAAAGATAAAAATTTCAGATCTACCGTAGCCGCCGGTTCGAAGGGGGGAGCGGTCAAGGCCTGGAGGACCAAAGAAAGGTCCCAAGGAGGAACCACTTGCTTTACAGGGGGCCTGAAAAGGAAAGTACCTTTTAGGAAAATCTTACACAATTTGGCAGACATCAGTGGACTGGAGTCATGACCAATATGATAATGAGAAATTGCCGCCAGTTGAACTTTGACCGTGGAACTGCTGGCACCATCATTAAAGAGTGGTTAAAAAGTCAAGCACCAGAGGAAGGGGAACTGTGAAGGGGTTTAGGCCCTGCCGCTCCGCCCACAAGGAGAACCGTTTCCACTTACTGCGGTAAACTTTCCTAGTGGATGGTTTATGAGCCGCCACCAGGATGGCCTTAACAGGGGACGAAATACCGGGAGTCCTGATCAGGAGTGGAAATGGAGCAGCCAAGCGGTCAGCTTCAGGTTGTCCAGATTCGGGGGTGATAAGCGGGATGGATGAGATATCAGATCCGGAATGGGATCTTGAATCCAAGGAGGATTCACTGAGTGAGACCTTAGGAAAGGGAACCAGATCTGTCGAGGCCAAAATGGGGCAATGAGAATCATTCTGCACCCCAACCGAGAGGCTTTCTGAAGAACTTGGAGCATCAGAGGCAAGGGGGGGGTAAGCATAAAGAAGACCGGGTGGCCAAGCATGCACCAGAGCGTCTCTTGGGGTACCTCCGGGAGGAGGTATTAGAGCGAAAAAACTGTCGCACTTGGTGTTTGAGGGAGACACAAAAAGATCGCAACAAGGAGTTCCCCACCGTGCGAAGATGCGTTCCGCTACCTGAGTATTGAGAGACCACTCGTAAGGGGTGAGAATGGTGCGACTGAGTTTGTCCACAAGGATGTTGGACCGACCCGGAATATGCGTTGCTATGAGTAAGCGGTTGGTGGAGATTGCCCATTCCCACACTCGCATGGCTTCTCGACAAAGAGGGTAAGACCTGGTTCCTCCTTGCTTGTTGATATACCAGACAACAGACATGTTGTCCGATTGAATCGCAATTGTTCCCAAGGGAAGAAAGGTCTGAAGTGCTAGCAACGCTAAGAGCACCGCTCTCATCTCTAGAACGTTGATATGCAGTAAGGTCTCTGAATCGTTCCACGTGCCTTGGACCGTCCGGCCTGCAAAATGCCCCCCACCCGAGGCGGAGGCGTCCGTGGTCACCGTGGCGAGAGGGGGAGAAGCACAAAAGGGGCGGCCTCCGTGGAGATCTGGAGAGTGTAGCCACCACAGGAGGGACCGCTTGCAAGCCTTGCTGATCGCAATGGGATGATGCATAGGAAGAGCAAGATACGACCACTGAACTAGGAGTGTCCATTGAAGGATGCGCATATTGAACCTGGCGAGAGGAAGAAGCGCTATTGCTGCCGCCATGGACCCTAGGGCCCTCAGGACCAACTCCGCCGGAACTGAGCTTGAGTGGAAAATGGCCCGCACCTGGAGCTGCAGATTCTGAATTCTGTCCGCAGTGAGGAAGGCTCTTAATCTCCTCGTGTCTAACCTGGCACCTATAAAATCTAGGAACTGCGTGGGTGCTAGGTTGGATTTTTCTGTGTTTATTGTGATGCCCAGACGGGGAGCAAGATGGAGAAAGGAGTCTCGCACCAATAGTAGTAGATGCCTTGTTGGGGCGGTGAGAAGCCAGTCGTCCAGGTAGGGAAAGACCTGCACCCCCTGAAGCCTCAGGTGGGCCGCTACCACTGCTAATACTTTGGTGAACACCCTGGGGGCTGTGGTGAGACCAAAGGGAAGGACCCGGAATTGGTAGTGACTGGCTCCCAGCCGGAAGCGGAGAAACCTCCTGGAGCGCCTGTCCATTAGTATATGGTAGTACGCATCCTTGAGGTCTATGGAGCACATCCAGTGATTTTCTCCCAGAAGGGGGAGAATAGACTGCAACGTAACCATTCGGAATTTCTCTTTGGGAACTGTCAGGTTCAAGAGTGAAAGGTCTAAAATTGGTCTTAGATCCCCCGTCTTTTTTGGCACTAAAAAGAACCTGGAGTAGAACCCTGATCCGATCTGGTCTGGGGGGACGGGTTGGATGGCTCTTTTCTTTAGCAGACGGCCAATTTCTGCCAAAGCGGCCTCCCACTGACCGGGTGGAACGTCAGGGAGGGACTTCAATTTCGGCATGTGACTAAATGGGATATGGTAACTTCTGGATATGATTTGGAGGACCCAGCGGTCTGATGTTATGGACTCCCATGCCGCTAGGTGCTCCGAAAAACGTCCCCCAACTGCCTCCAGAGTGGAGCAGCCGGGCAACCCTTCAGGGCTGCTGCGCGGGCCGTTCAGAGAAGGGTTCTCTGGACCCGAAGTTCCTGGGAGCCCCTCTGCCCCTGGGGCGGCGTCCTCCCTGTCCTCCTCTGCCACGGAAGGACTGGTTGTCCGGAACGGGCTGGGATTGCTGCGACTTCCGGAACCACATCTTCTTCTGGCCCTTTTGGTTCCTAGAATAGGGCCTCTGGGGCACAGAGAAGCGGATTCCGACGGCAGACAGCATCTTCCTGTCCTTTTCGCTCTGGGTCAAGGTATCGCGAACAGTTTTGCCAAAGAGGGCAGAATCGAAGGGGGCGTTCGCAAATGACGCCTTGAAGGGCTCCGTGAAATCGCAATGACGGAGCCAGGCCTGACGTCTAGTAACTAGGCCTGCCCCTGCGGCTCTAGCGGCACCTTCCGTAGCGTGGGACAGTAACCGCATAGAGGTATTAGTGACGGACCTAAGAGTGGCCATACGGGTGGAGTGCAAAACTTTGTCCTCCTCCGACATGGACTCTGGGGGGGAAGCAGCGTATTCTTTAATAAGATCGCGCTGCATCCTAATCACATGTGCCAGGTAGTTCAGCGCTCTTACTGAAAAGGTCGCTGAACTAAACATCCGCTTCCCCAAGCGGTCCATCATCCGAGACTCCTTGCTCGGGGGATGGACTGAGGGACTCTCCTGAGCAAGTTCCCTCTTGGTGGCAGCCGCCGTCAACATGGCATCTACCGGAGGCCCCTTACTCCAATGGGCACGGTCAGCCGGGGGACTGAATACGGTCGGGCCTTTTTGGGATTGGCTCCACGGTGTCCGGTTCCTTACACACCCTGGTGGTAATGAGGTCCACCAGGGGGTCGGCAGGAGGGGACACCCAAGAGGTAGACGGGCCCGCTTCAAATGCCTCCAAGAACACGGACTCGTCCGAGGAAGACTTGGGGGCAGACCACCCCCCTCTTATGCGGAGCATTTCCATGATGTCTCCAAATGAGACATCCTCAGGGGGTGATCTTGGGGAGCCTTCCCCTTCCTCCAAGTCCGTGTCTTCTGTGAGGGACTCAGGGGAGTCAATGTGCCTCCTTTTGCACGTATGTTTGCGGGGGGCATCCTCCAGGGGCTGTCAGAGGACTCCTCGCAAGCAGTGACCTGTTCCAAGGGAACAGCTTGGGGCAAAGGAGCGGGCTGTCCCAATGGCCGGATGGTGGAAGCCTGGCCCAGTGCAGATGGAGCGCGGGACGGAGCCGAAGCAAGTGACGGGGGTCCGGAGACCCTCATCAGGGCCCTCTCTACTACATCAAACGCCGAAGGGGAGCCGACCTCGACCAAAGGATCCGACAATCGGCTCCCCCTCGGATCCGAGGAGTGGATCGGAGCCGGTGCCGAAGCGCTCGGATCCGAGGGGACAGTGCGCTCCGACACAGACGGCGCCGAAGGAGCACTGATCCCCCTGGATCCGAAGCTCGGATCCAGGCTCCGAGAGGTCGGATCCGAAGTACCGAGTACTATCGGCGCCAACCCACCCCCGGCTCCGAAGCTGCTCGGCTCCAACTG